>NW_025421690.1:0-90543 GCF_011764305.1 Mustela putorius furo
CCTAAAAAGAGGTTTTTTTATAGAGCTCCAAAGAGTACATTTCCTATGTGGAGACGAGATTTTTCAATGAGTGCCTCAGTAATCCCTCATATGCTGGTATTGGTAACCAGGCCTCTGAGGAGAGATGCCTGGAAACAAAAGCAATGGATCTGATTAGGGCCTAAGTGCCTGTCCAGTTCAATCTTATTCTATGGGGATATCTGTCTCTGGTCTGAGTGGAGGTAGTTTCCTAACTTGTGAAAGATCATCCCTGTTTGTCCTGGGCAGCCAACACTATTGGGATGGCCTCGGGGAGTTTGGAGGTTTCTCCTAATCTATAGGGTTGTGGCCAATGGAAATGGCAGAATTCCCCTGGAGAAGGAAGCCAAAGTCCTCAGGTGTGGCTCCAGGAGCCCCAGCTTGGATGGTGTGTGGGCCAGGACTGTGGGGACAGAAGTCTGAAAACACAAACTCAGCTTAGGTTTGGGGATGTATGTATGAAGGCTCGATCTACAGACCGTGCGAATTTTCTGGGCTATGAACAAAGGGCGAGTATGTGGCGTTTGCTCAGGCTTTTGTCTCTGGATTTTGTGCCTACGGTGGCCGTGGAATGTCGGGGTGTCCTCAAGGGCCATGGACAAGTCTTTCTCTGGTGATTTGGCCTGATCCCAAGTGGTTGGGATCATTCTGTGGATGGGAAGAGTCCTTTCTGTATTTTTTTTTTTTTTACCTCAGGAGTCCCACCAAAGAGGGATTCCAGAGCAGTGCCCTGAGTAGGGGTGACTAGACATCTCTAACTCTCGTTGAGATTGGGGGACTAGGGGCTTGGCAATCCCCATATGTGGGCTGTTGTTCCAGTCACTAAGAGGCTTTACATGAGGATAGGGTTCACGCTGAGGCTCACAATGTGTGTTTGTGCAAATTGTAGCCCTCAGGGATAGGTGGGGCCTCATAGTCCATGTTGCTTTCTCCTACAATGAACGTTGTACAACATGCCATCCACAAGGTTTCTTGCCATGGCGAAGGAGAAGTTCTGATTCTTGTATCACGTTCACTCCTGAGCAGTGAGTGGAGATAAGGTCTAGGTTCTGAAGGTGAAAACTGAGGTTGGGTAGAGATGATGGCCGAAAGCCATTGTGGGTTTGATATGCTCAGTGTACGGCCAGCTGTCTGGGTGTTGGACTGGAGGTCTGCCTTCAGGCTCTGTCAGACAGGGCTTTAGTGCACAGGCTAGATTGTATAATTGGGGTATGGTCGAGTCGCATGCATGTTGTTACTCATTTGGCGTTTCTGGTTAGCCCTATAGGGCAACATTTTTCTTCTGGAGGGCAGGCAGAGTGCTGCATTGTGTCTGCATCACGTTCACCCATGGGAAATGAGTAGAGATAAGGTCTAGGTTTCTGTCGCCTTAAAACCAGGTTGGAAAGAGATGGCAACCTAGGCCATGGTGGTTCAGATGTTCTCAGTGTACGGCAAGCTGTCTGGGTGTCGGTTGGGAATTCAGGCCTCAGGTTGTGTCAGACAGGGCATTAGTGCACAGGCTAGACTATATAATTGGTGTACAGTTGAGTGGCATGCAGGTTTATCCTCATTTGAGATTTCTGGGTAGACCCATAGGGCAACGTTTTTCTTCTAGAGGGCACGCAGAGTGCAGCACTGTGTCATCGGAAATCCCAAATTGGAGGGTGTGTGGTCCAGGAGAGTGAGGACGGAAGTCTGAGAACACTAGCTCTGCTTAGGTTTTGGGGTGAGGGCACAGCAGGAACACTCTGAAGAGCTTAATGAAGATCTCGTGCTTCTGAAGTCAAGGCGAAGACAGGCGTTGGCTCAGGTTGGAGTTTCTTTCCATGATGCGAATTCATGAAGATTGGGGTCATCATGTGAGCTTGGAAGCTTTCCATGATATGAGTTGTGAGGTGGTCCATGAACAAGGACATCTGTGGGACATTCGACACCTGTTGGATGGCTCAAGGATGTCCCATAAGGAACGACGCAAGAGCAGGGTTCTAAGGGTTCTCTCTAAGGAGAGATGCCTGGAAACCAAAGCAATAGATCCGATAGGTGACTATTGGCCTGTTCGTTTCTTTTTACCTCTGGGGACATCAGTCTACGGGTCTGAGTGCCGGTAGGTGCTCAGATGGGCCCAGATTGCCCCTGTTTGTCCTGGGAAGCCACAAATATTGGGATGGCCTCAAGGACTTTGGAGGTTTATCCTATTAGTAGGATACATACATACATATGTATGTATGAAGGTTCGATCTACAGACCGTGCGAATTTTCTGGGCTATGAACAAAGGGCGAGTATGTGGCGTTTGCTCAGGCTTTTGTCTCTGGATTTTGTATCAGCGATGGCCCTGGAATGTTGGGGAGGCCTCATGGGGATGGACGAATCTTGCTCTCGTTTGATTTGGCCCGATCCCAATTGTTTTTAATCAATCTGTGGGATGGGAGGTCTCCCTTCAGGTTTGTTACCTCAGGTGTCCCACCAAAAGAGGAATTCCAAAGCAGAGCCCTGGGGAAGATTGAATGGACAAACCGAACTACGGTTAAAAATTGGGGCCTAGGGGCATGTCAAGCCCAATATGCTGTCTCTCCATCCAGCCACTGAGAGGCCTTACCTGAGGACTGGGCTCAGGCTGAGGGTCAATGTGTGTTTGTGACCAATGTGGCCCACAAGCATGGGCAGGGACTCATGGGCCACACTGGTTTTGAACTACACGAACCTTGGACAACATGCCAACCACAAGGTTTCTTGCCATGGGTAAAGAGTTCTGATTTCTGCATCATTTTCAAACCCGAGCCGTGATTGCAGATAAGGTCTAGGTTCTGAAGCCTGAAAACCGAGGTTGAGAAGATATGACGACCTAAGGCCATGGCGGGTCCAATGTGCTCAGTGTGCGGCCAGCTGTCTGGGTGGGGCAAGGAGGTCCAGGCACAGGCTGAGTCAGAAAGGGCATTAGAGCTCAGGTCAGCCTATATTTTTGGGGTACAGCCGAAATGCGTGCAGGTTGATCCTCATTTGGGGTTTCTGGGTAGCCCCAGATGGCAATGTTTTTCTTCTGGAGGGCAGGCAGAGTGCTGAATTGTAGTTCTGGGTTGCCAAACTGGAGGGCTTGTGGGCCTGTAGTCTGAGGACGGAAGTCTGAGAACCCAAGCTAGGCCTAGGTTTCTGGGTGAGGATATGGCCGGCACAATCTACAGACCTGAATCGAGATCTCGTGCATCTGAAGTCAGGGAGAGAATCAGACGATCGCTCAGGTTGGACATTCTGTCCCTTTTGGCCCCTTCTTGAAGGGGGGGTGGATCACGAGGCCATGGGGGTTTTCCCACGATGGGAGCTGTGAGAAGCTCCCAACTGCCAAGATTCTTCTGCAGGACCTGTTGGTTGGCTTCAGGACAACGATTCCGAGCAGGGTTGTACGGATGGATGGCTGGTTAGCCCACCTCGCATTCCAATTGTCTCCAAGCAACAAGACAGGTTAGATCTGCTGGATCTGGGGGATCATCGAGGAGGCTGAGTTGAAATGGACTCTCCCATGGAGGTGTCCTATTATGATTCTGTGTCTATGGAGACCTTGGAATGAAGCGGTGGCACTAGGGCCCTGAAGGGTTCTCCAAAAGAGAGGCTTTCACACAGCTCCATCGTGCAAGATTCGCATGTGTAGATGAGATTTGTTCTGATGGGTGAGTCAGGAAACAGCCATATTCTGTTATTGAAATCCAGGTCTCTGAGGAGAGATGCCTGGAAACCAAAGCAATGGATCCGATGGTTGCCTAGGGACCTATTCGTTCCTTTTTACCTCTGGGGACATAAATCTACGGGTCTGAGTGCCAGTAGGTGCTCAGATGGGCCCAGATTGCCCCTGTTTTTCTGGGAAGCCACAAATATTGGGATGGCCTCAGGAATTTTGGAGGTTTATCCTCTTAGTAGGGTTGTGGTCTTTGGAAAGGACACATACAATTCCCTTGGAGAGGGCAGGCACAATCGTCAGGTTTGGCTCCAGGGGCCTGAGCCGGTAGGGTGTGTAGGCCAGGGCTGTTTGGACAGTTGTCTGAAAACACAAACTCAGCTTATGTTTCGGGTCATAGGTATGGCAGGACTGTTCTACAGACCATGAGGAGAACTTTTTGGGATATGAAAAAAGGGCGAGTGTGAGGCTCTTGCTCAAGTTTTTGTCTCTGGATATCGTGTCACTCATGGTCGTGAAATATCCGGGTGACTTCATGGGATATGTACGTGTCTTACTCTCTGGGGGTTGGCCCCGTCCAAAGAGTTTGGGGTCATTCTGTGGGATGGAAGTAGTCCGTTGTGCTGTTGTTGTTGATTTGTTTTGTTTTGTTTTTTAACCTCAGGTGTCCCACCAAATGAGGGATTCCAGAGTAGAGCCCTGGGGAGGGCCACTTGACAACCAGAAATCTGGTTAAAAATTGGGGCCTAGGGACATGTCAAGCCCATTATGACATCTAATGGTCCAGCAACTGAGAGGACGTACTAGAGGACAGGACTCACACTGAGGGTCACAATGCGTGTTTATGCCCTCGTGGCACTCAAGAATGGGCAGAGCCTCAGGTGAATGCTGGTTTCTTCTACAATGAATGTTGGACAACAAGCCAACCACAAGGTTCTTGCATGGGTAAGGAAGAGTTCTGATTTCTGCATCACAGTGACCCGTGGGCAGTGATTGGAGATAAGGAATTCCAAAGCAGAGCCCTGGGGAAGAGAGACGGGACAACACGAACTATGGTTAAAAATTGGGGCCTAGGGGCATGGCAAGACCAATATGCTGTCTCACCATCCAGCCACTGAGAGGCCTCATCTGAGGACTGGGCTGAGGCTGAGGGGTCACAACGTGTGTTTGTGACCAATGTGGCCCACAAGCATGGTCGGGGCCTCATGTGCCACACTGGTTTCAACTACCCTGAACCTTGGACAACATGCCAACCACAAGGTTTCCTGCCATGGGGAAAGAGTTCTGATGTCTGCATCATTTTCAAACCCGGGCCATGATTGGAGATAAGGTCTAGGTTCTGAAGCCTGAAAACCTAGGTTGAGATGAGATGACGACCTAAGGCCATGGCGGGTCCAATGGGATCAGTGTGCGGCCAGCTGTCTGGGTGGGGCGAGGAGGGCCAGGCACAGGCTGTGTCAGAAAGGGCATTAGTGCCCAGGTCAGCCTATATATTTGGGGTACAGCCGAATGGCGTGCAGGTTGATCCTCATTTGGGGTTTCTGGGTAGCCCCAGAGGGCAATATTTTTCTTCTGGAGGGCAGGCAGAGTGCTGCATTGTAGTTCTGGATTGCCAAACTGGAGGGCTTGTGGGCCAGTAGTCTGGGAACGGAAGTCTGAGAACCCAAATTAGGCCTAGGTTTCCGGGTGAGGATATGGCAGGCACAATCTACAGACCTGAATCGAGATCTCATGCATCTGAAGTCAGGGCGAGGATCAGAGGATCGCTCAGGTTGTACATTCTGTCCAGGATGGCCCCTTCTTTAAGGGGGGTGTGGATCTCGAGACCGTGGGGTTTTTCCCACGATGGGAGTTGTGAGAAGCTCCCAATGGCAAAGAATTTTCTGCTGGACAATTGAGACCTGTTGCTTGGCTCCAGGACAAGGATTACGAGCAGGGTTCTAAGGATGGTTCCCTGGGTAGCCCACCTCGCAATCCAATTGTCTCCAAGCAACAAGACAGGTTAGATCTGCTGGATCTGGGGGAGCAACCGAGGAGGCTGCGTTGAAAAGGACTCTCCCGTGGATGTGTCCTCATATGATTTTGTGTCTATGGAGACCTTGGAATGAAGCCTCGGGCCCTGAAGGGTTCTCCTAAAGAGAGGCTTTCACACAGCTCCATCGTGTAAGTTTCCCATTTGTAGATGAGATTTGTTCTGATGGGTGAGTCAAGAAACAGCCATATGCTGTTATTGAAATCCAGGTCTATGAGGAGAGATGCCTGGAAACCAAAGCAATGGATCCGATAGGTGGCTAGGGGCCTGTTCGTTCCTTTTTACCTCTGGGGTCATCAGTCTACGGGTCTGAGCGCCGGTAGGTCATCAGATGGGACCAGATTGCCCCTGTTTGTCCAGGGAAGCCACAATATCGGGATGGACTCAGGGACTTTGGAGATTTATCCAATAGTAGGGTTGTGGCCTTTGGAATGGCACATACAATTCCCTTGGAGAGGGCAAGCACAGTCGTCATTTTTGGCTCCAGGAGACTGAGCCTGTAGGGTGTGTAGGCCAGGGCTGTTTGGACAGTTGTCTGAAAACACAAACTCGGCTTATATTTCGGGTCATAGGTATGGCAGGACTGATCTACAGACCATGAGGAGAACTCTTCGGGATATGAAAAAAGGGCGAGTGTGAGGCTCTTGCTCAAGGTTTTGTCTCTGGATATCGTGTCACTCATGGTCGTGAAATTTCCGGTTGACTTCATGGGAAATGGACGAGTCTTACTCTCTGGGGGCTTGGCCCCGTCCAAAGAGTTTGGGGTCATTCTGTGGGATGGAAGAAGTCGGTTGTTCTGTTGTTGTTGGTTCGTTTTGTTTTGTTTTTCAACCTCAGGTGTCCCACCAAATGAGGGATTCCAGAGTAGGGCCCTGGGGAGGGGCGACTGGACAACCAGAAATCTGGTTAAATATTGGGGCCTAGGGACATGTCAAGCCCATTATGATATCTAATGGTCCAGGCACTGAGAGGACGTACTAGAGGACAGGACTCACGCTGAGGGTCACAATGCAGGTTTATGCCCTCGTCGCACTCAAGAATGGTCGGGGCCTCAGGCTGAATGCTGGTTTCTCCTACACTGAACGTTGGAAAACATGCCAACCACAAGGTTTCTTGCCATGGGTAAGGAATAGTTCTGATTTCTGCATCACAGCGACCCGTGGGCAGTTATAGGAGATAAGGTCTAGGTTCTGAAGCCTGAAATCTGAGGTAGGGAAGAGATGATGACCTAAGGCCTTGTCGGGTCTCATGAGCTCAGGGTGCGGTCAGCTGTCTGGGTGTTGGTCACGAGGTCCGTGCTCAGGTTGTCAGACAGTGCATTAGTGCCCAGGTTAGACTAAATATTTTGGGTGCCTTCAAGTGCCGAGTAGGTTCTGATCTGAAGAACTCTTCAGGATACGAAGAATGAGCGAGTCTGAGGCGCGTGCTCAGGCTTTTGTCTCTGGATTTTGTATCAGTGATGGCCGTGGAATGTTGAGGTGGCCTCATGGACCATGGACGAATCTTGCTCTCTGTGGATTTGGCCCGATCCCAATTGTTTTTCGTCAATCTGTGTAATGGGAGGACTACTTTCAGGTTTGTTACCTCAGGTGTCCCACCAATTGAGGAATTCCAAAGCAGAGCCGTGGGGAAGAGTGAAGGGACAACCTGAGCTATGGTTAAAAATTGGGGCCTAGGGGCATGGCAAGCCCAATATGCTGTCTCTCCATCCAGCCACAGAGATGCCTTACCGGAGGACTGGGCTCAGGCTGAAGGTCACAATGTGTGTTTGTGACCTATGTGGCCCACAACCATGGGCGGGGCATCATGGGCCACACTGGTTTCAACTTCACTGAAACTTGGACAACATGACAACCACAAGGTTTCTTGGCATGGGGAAAGAGTTCTGATTTCTTCATCATTTTCAAACCCGGGCAGTTATTGGAGATAAGGTCTATGTACTGAAGCCTGAAAACCGAGGTTGAGAAGAGATGAAGACCTAAGGCCATGGCCGGTCCGATGTGCTCAGTGTGCGGCGAGCTGTCTGGGTGGGGCCAGGAGGTCCAGGCTCAGGCTGTGTCAGAAAGGGCATTATTGCCCAGGTCAGCCTATATATTTGGGGTACAGCCGAATACCGTGCATGTTGATACTCATTGGGGGTTTCTGGGTAGCCCCAGAAGGCAATGTTTTTCCTCTGGAGGGCAGGCAGAGTGCTGCATTGTAGTTCTGGATTGCCAACTGGAGGGCTTGTGGGCCAGTAGTCTGAGGACGGAAGTCTGAGAACCCAAGCTTGGTCTAGGTTTCTGGGTGAGAATATGGCCTGCACAATCTACAGACCTGAATTGAGATCTCGTGCATCTGAAGTCAGGGCGAGGATCAGACGATCGCTCAGGTTGGATATTCTGTCCCTGATGGCCCCTTCTTGAAGGCGGGGTGGATCACTAGGTCATGGGTGTTTTCCCACGATGGGAGTTGTGAGAAGCTCCCAACTGCAAAAATTCTTCTGTAGGACAATTGAGACCTGTTGGTTGGTTCCAGGACAACATTTCCGAGCAGGGTTCTATGGATGGATTTTTGGGTAGCCCACCTCGCATTCCAATTGTCTCCAAGCAACAAGGCAGGTTAGATCTGCTGGATCTGTGGGAGCAACAGAGGAGGCTAAGTTGAAATGGACTCTCCCATGGATGTGTCCTAATATGATTTTGTGTCTATGGAGACCTTGGAATGAAGCGGTGCACTGGGTCCCTGAAGGGTTCTCCTAAAGAGAGGCCTTCACACAGATCCTTCCTGCAAGTTTCCCATCTGTAGATGAGATTTGTTCTAATGGGTGAGTCAAGAAACAGCCATATGCTGTTATTGAAATACAGGCCCCTGAGGAGCGATGCCTGGAAGCCAAACCAATGGATCCGATAGTTGCCTAGGGGTCTGTTCGTTTCTTTTTACCTCTGGGGATATCAGTCTACGGGTCTGATTGCAAGTAGGTGCTCACATGGGCCCAGATTGCCCCTGTTTGTCCTGGGAAGCCACAAATATTGGGATGGCCTCAGGGACTTTGGGGGTTTATCCTATTAGTAGGGTTGTGGCCATTGGAATGGGCACATACAATTCCCTTGGAGAGGGCAAGCACAGTCGTCAGGTTTGGCTTCAGGGGCCTGAGCCTGTAGGGTGTGTAGGCCCGGGCTCTTTGGACAGTTGTCTGAAAACACAAACTCGGCTTATGTTTCGGGTCATAGGTATGGCAGGACTGATCTACAGACCATGAGGAGAACTCTTCCGGATATGAAAAAAGGGCGAGTGTGAGGCTCTTGCTCAGTTTTTCTCTCTGGATATGGTGTCACTAATGGTCGTGATATTTCCGGGTGAATTCAAGGGAAATGGACGAGTCTTACCCGTTGGGGGTTTGGCCCTGTCCAAAGGGATTGGGGTCATTCTATGGGATGGAAGAAGTCCGTTGTTCTGTTGTTGTTGATTTGTTTTGTTTTGTTTTTCATCCTCAGGTGTCCCAGCAAATGAGGGATTCCAGATATAGCCCTGGGGAGGGGCGACTGGACAACCAGAAATCTGGTTAAAAATAGGGGCCTAGGGACATGTCAAGCCCATTATGACATCTAATGGTCCAGCCACTGAGAGGACGTACTAGAGGACAGGACTCACACTGAGGGTCACAATGCGTGTTTATGCCCTCGTCGCACTCAAGAATGGGCGGGGCCTCAGGGTGAATGCGGTTTCTCCTACATTGAACGTTGGACAACATGCCAACCACATGGTTTCTTGCCTTGGTAAGGAAGAGTTCTGATTTCTGCATCATAGTCACCCCTGGGCAGTGATTGGAGATAAGGTCTAGGTTTTGAAGCCTGAAAACTGAGGTAGATAAGAGATGATGACCTAAGGCCATGGCGGGTCTGATGTGCTCAGTGTACGGTCAGCTGTCTGGGTGTTGGTCACAAGGTCCGGGCTCACGTTGTCAGACAGTGCATTAGTGCCCAGGTTAGACTATATATTTTGGGTGCCTTCGACTGCCGTGTAGGTTCTTATCAGAAGAAATCTTCAGGATATGAAGAATGAGCGAGTCTGAGGCGCGTCCTCAGGCATTTGTCTCTGAATTTTGTGTCAGCGATGGCCGTGGAATGTTTGGGAGGCCTCATGCGCCATGGACGAAACTTCCTCTCTGTGGACGTGGTCCGATCCCAATTGTTTTTCGTCAATCTGTGAGATGGGAGGACTCCTTTCAGGTTTGTTACCTTAGGTGTGCGACCAAAAGAGGATTTCCAAAGCAGAGCACTGTGGAAGAGCGAAGGGACAACCCGAACTATGGTTAAAAATTGGGGCCTAGGGGCACGGCACGCCTATATGCAGTCTCTCCATCCAGCCACTGAGAGGCCATACCTGAGGACTGGGCTCAGGCTGAGGGTCACAATGTGTGTTTGTGACCAATGTGTCCCACAATCATGGGCGGGTCTCATGGGCCACACTGGTTTCCACTACACTGAACCTTGGGCAACATGCAAACCACAAGGTTTCTTGCCATGGGGAAAGAGTTCTGATTTCTGCATCATTTTCAAACCCCGGCAGTGATTGTAGATAAGGTCTATGTACTGAAGCCTGAAAACCGTGGTTGAGAAGAGATGACGACCTAAGGCCATGGCGGGTCCGATGTGCTCAGTGTGCGGCCAGCTGTCTGGGTGGGGCGAGGAGGGCCAGGCTCCGGCTGTGTCAGAAAGGGCATTAGTGCCCTGGTCAGCATATATATTTGGGGTACAGCCGAATGCCGTGCAGGTTGATCCTCATTGGGGGTTTCTGGGTAGCCCCAGAGGGCAATATTTTACTTCTGGAGGGCAGGCAGAGTGCTGCATTGTAGTTCTGGATTGCCAAACTGGAGGGCTTGTGGGATAGTAGTCTGAGGACGGAAGTTGAGAACCCAAGCTAGGCCTAGGTTTCTGGGTGAGACCTGAATCGAGATCTCGAGCATCTTAAGTCTGGGCTTGGATCAGATGATCGCTCAGGTTGTACATTCTGTCCCTGATGGCCCCTTTTTGATGAGGGGGTGGATCTTGAGGCCATGGGAGTTTTCCCACGATGGGAGTTGTGAGAAGATCCCAACTGCAAAGATTCTTCTGCAGGACAATTGAGACCTGTTGGTTGGCTCCAGGATAACGATTCCGAGCAGGTTTCTAAGGAAGGATGGCAGGGTAGCCCACCACGCATTCCAATTGTCTCCAAGAAAAAGACAGGTTAGATCTGCTGGACTGGGGGAGCAACCGAGGAGGCTGAGTTAAAATGGACTCTCCCGTGGATGTGTCCTAATATGATTTAGTGTCTATGGAGACCTTGGAATGAAGCGGTGGCACTGGGGCCCTGAAGGTTTATCCTAAAGAGAGGCATACACGTAGCTCCATCGTGCAAGTTTCCCATGTGTAGATGAGATTTGTTCTGATGGGTGAGTCAAGAAACAGCCATATTCTGTTATTGAAATCCAGGCCTCTGAGGAGAGATGCCTGGAAACCAAAGCAATGGATCCGATAGGTGCAATGGGGCCTGTTCGTTCCTTTTTACCTCTGGGGACATCAGTCTACGGGTCTGAGTTCCGGTAGGTGCTCAGATGGGCCAAGATTGCCCCTGTTTGTCCTGGGAATCAATAAATATTGGGATGGCCTCAGGGACTTTGGAGGTTTATCCTATTAGTAGGGTTGTGGCCATTGGAATGGGAACACACAATTCCCTTGGAGAGGGCTAGCACAGTCGTCAGGTTTGGCTCCAGGGGCCTGAGACTGTAGGGTCTGTAGGCCAGGGCTGTTTGGACAGTTGTCTGAAAACACAAACTCGGCTTATCTTTCGGACATAGGTATGGCAGGACTGAACTACAGACCATGAGGAGAACTCTTCGGGATATGAAAATAGGGCGAGTGTGAGTCTCTTGCTCAAGGTTTTATCTCTGGATATCGTGTCACTCATGGTCGTGAAATTTCCGGGTGACTTCATGGGAAATGGACGAGTCTTACTCTCTGGGGGGTTGGCGCCGTCCAAAGAGTTTGGGGTCATTCTGTGGGATGGAAGAAGTCCATTGTTCTGTTTTTGTTGATTTGTTTTGTTTTGTTTTTCATCCTAAGGTGTCCCAGCAAATGTAGGATTCCAGAGTAGAGCCCTGGGGAGGGGCAACTGGACAACCAGAAATGTGGTTAAAAATAGGGGCCTAGGGACATGTCAAGTCCATTATGACATCTAATGGTCCAGCCACTGAGAGGACGTACGAGAGGACAGGACTCACACTGAGGGTCACAATGCGTGTTTATGCTCTCGTCGTACTCAAGAATGGGCGGGGCCTCAGGGTAAATGCTGGTTTCTCCTACACTGAACGTTGGACAACATGCCAACCAAATGGTTTCTTGCCTTGGGTAAGGAAGAGTTCTGATTTCTGCATCATAATCACCCCTGGGCCGAGATTGGAGATAAGGTCTAGGTTTTGAAGCCTGAAAACTGATGTAGATAAGAGATGATGCCCTAAGGCCATGGCGCGTCTGATGTGCTCAGTGTGAGGTCAGCTGTGTGGGTTTTGGTCACGAGATCCGGGCTCAGGTTGCCAGACAGTGCATTAGTGCCAGGTTAGAATATATATTTTGGGTGCCTTCGAGTGCCGTGTAGGTTCTTATCTGAAGAACTCTTCAGGATATGAAGAATGAGCGAGTCTGAGGCGCATGCTCAGCCTTTTGTCTCTGGATTTTGTATCAGCGATGGCCGTGGAATGTTGGGAAGGCCTCATGGCCATGGACGAATCTTGCTCTCTGTGGACTTGGCCCGATCCCAATTGTTTTTCTTCAGTATGTGGGATGGGAGGACTCCTTTTAGGTTTGTTACCTCAGTTGTCCGACCAAAAGAGGAAATCCAAAGCAAAGCCCTGTGGAAGAGTGAAGGGACAACCCGAACTATGGTTAAAATTTGGAGGCTAGGGGCATGGCAAGCCCAATATGCTGTGTCTCCATCCAGCCACTGAGAGGCCTTACCTGAGGAATTGGCTCAGGCTGAGGGTCACAATATGTGTCCGTACCAATGTGTCCCGCAAGCATGGGCAGGGCCTCATATCCAGACTGGTTTCCAGTACACTGAACCTTGGACAACATGCCAACCACAAGGTTTCTTTCCATGGGGAAAGCGTTCTGATTTCTGCATCATTTTCAATCCCGGGCCGTGATTGGAGATAATGTCTAGGTTCTGAAGCCTGAAAACCGAGATTGAGAAGAGATGACGACCTAAGGCCATGGCAGGTCCGATGAGCTCAGTGTGCGCCCAGCTGTCTGTGTGGGGCCAGGAGGTCCAGTCTCAGGCTGTCTCAAAAAGGGCTTTAGTGCCCAGGTCAGCCTATATATTTGGGGTACAGCCGAATGGTGTGCCCAGTTCATCCTCATTTGGGGTATCTGGGTAGCCCCAGATGGCAATGTTTTTCTTCTGGAGAACAGGTAGAGTGCTGCATTGTAGTCTGGATTGCCAAACTGGAGGGCTTGTGGGCCAGTAGTCGGAGGACGGAAGTCTGAGAACACAAGGTAGGCCTAGGTTTCTGGGTGAGACCTGAATCAAGATCTCGAGCATCTGAAGTCAGGGCGAGGATCAGACGATCGCTCAGGTTGGACATTCTGTCCCTGATGGCCCCTAATTGAAGGGGGGGGTGGATCACGAGGCCATGGGGGTTTTCCCACGATGGGAGTTGTTAGAAGCTCCCAACTGCAAAGATTCTTCTGCAGGGCAATTGAGACCTGTTGGTTGGCTCCAGGACAACGATTCCGACCAGGGTTCTAAGGATGGATGGCTGGGTAGCCCACCTCGCATTCCAATTGTCTGCAAGCAACAAGAGAGGTTAGTTCTACTGGATCTGGAGGAGCAACCGAGGAGACTGAGTTGAAATGGACTCTCCCGTGGATGTGTCCTAATATGATTTTGTGTCTATGGAGACCTTGGAATGAAGCAGTGGCACTGGGGCCCTGAAGGTTTCTCCTAAAGAGAGGCTTTCACACAGCTCCATCGTGCAAGTTTCCCATGTGTAGATGAGATTTGTTCTGATGGGTGAGTCAAGAAACTGCCATATGCTGTTATTGAAATCCAGGCTTCTGAGGAGAGATGCCTGGAAACCAAAGCAATGGATCGGATAGTTGCCTAGAGGCCTGTTCGTTCCTTTTTACCTCTGGGGACATCAGTCTATGGGTCTGGGAGCCGGTAAGTGCTCAGACGGGCCCAGAATGCCCCTGTTTGTCCTGGGAAGCCATAAATATTGGGGTGGCCTCAGGAACTTTGGAGGTTTATCCTATTAGTAGGGTTGTGGCCATTGGTATGGGCACATACAATTCCCTTGGAGAGGGCAAGCACACTCGTCATGTTTGGCTCCAGGGACCTGAGCCTGTAGGGTGTGTAGGTCAGGGCTGTTTGAATAGTTGTCTGAAAACACAAACTAGGCTAATGTTTCGCGTCATAGGTATGGCAGGACTGATCTACAGACCATGAGGAGAACTCTTCGGGTTATGAAAAAAGGGCGAGTGTGAGGCTCTTGCTCAAGTTTTTGTCTCTGGATATCGTGTCACTCATGGTCGTGAAATTTCTGGGTGACTTCATGGGAAATGGACGAGTCTTACTCTCTGGGGTTTTGTCCCCGTCCAAAGAGTTTGGAGTCATTCTGTGGGATGGAAGAAGTCCGTTGTTCTGTTGTTGTTGATTTCTTTTGTTTTGTTTTTCAACCTCAGGGGTCCCAGATGCAGGAGATCTCGATTCAGCCTCTGCACAGTGGGCCCAAACCTCGTGCTACCTTGTGTTTTCAGACTTCCTTCCTCACACTCCTGGCAAACATGTCCTCAAGACTTGGAATTCTGGAACCAAAATGCAGCCCTATGCTGGCCCTCCAGAAGAAAAACGTTGCTCTATGGGGATCTCCATAAACCCCAAATGAGGATCAACCTGCTCGGTTCTCCACCTCACCCCAATTGGATTGTTCGGGTTGTCCATTCATCCCTCCCCAGAGCTCTGCTTTGGAATCCCTCTTTTGGTGGGACACCTGAGTTAACAAAAAAAAAGGACTCCTCCCATCCTTCAGATTGACCCAAAACAATTGGGATTGGACCAAATTCACAGAGAGGAAGTCTCGTCCATGGCCCATGAGGCCTCCCCGAGATTCCACAGCCATCGTAGACAACAAATCCAGAGACAAAAGTCTGAGCAAGCGCCTCACACTCGCTCTTTTGTCCTATCCGGAAGAGTTCTCCTCACGGTCTGTAGATCGGGCCTGCCATACCTACTTCCCAAACCTAAGCCGAGTTTGTGTTTTCAGACTTCTGTCCCCACATTCCTGGCCCACAGACCCTTCAGGCTGGGGCCCCTGGAGCCACACATCAGGACTGTGCCTGTCCATACCACGGGAATTCTGCCCATTCCATGGTCCACAATCGTACAAATTAGGAAAAACCTCCAGAGTCCCCAAGGACATCCCAATAATGTAGGCCGCCCAGGAAAAACAAGGGTCATCTGAAACCAGCTGAGCATCTACCTGTACTCAGCGTAGATGGATGTCCCCAGAGAAGAAGATGGAATCAGACAGGCCCCTAGGCCTGAATCAGATTCATTGCTTTCAGTTACAGGTATCTCTCCTCAGAGGCCTGGTTTCCAATATTAGCATATGGGGATTTCATGAGGCAGCAATCAGAACAAATCTCTTCTCCACATGGGAAAATTATCCTTTGAAGATGTCTCAAAACCTCCAGTTAGGAGAATCCTTCAGGGCCTGTGTGCCACTGCCCCATTACAAGGTATCTATAGACACAAAAACACATTAGGACCCATCCACAGGAGAGTCCATTTCAACTGAGCGTATTCGGTTGCTCCGCGAGATCCAGCAGATCTAACTTGTCTTGTTGCTAGGAGACAATTAGAATGTGAGGTGGCCTACCCCGCCATCCATCCTTAAAACCCTGCTCGGAATCGTTGGCCTGGAGCCAACCAACAGGTCTCAATTTTCCTGCAGAAGAATCTTTGCAGTTGGGAGCTTCTCAGAACTCCCATCGTGAGAGAACCCCCATGGCCACATGATCCCCCCCCTTCATAAAGGGGCCATCAGGGACATAAGGTCCAACCTGAGCGATCATCTGATCCTCACCCTGACTTCAGATGCACGAGATCTCGGTTCAGGTCTGTAGATTGTGCCTGCCATGTCCTCACCCAGAAACCTAAGCCTTGCTTGTGTCCTCAGACTTCTGTCCACAGACTACTGGCTCACAAGCCCTCCAGTTTGGCAATCCAGAACTACAATGCAGCACTCTACCTGCCCTGCAGAAGAAATACATTGCCCCCCGGGGCTACCTAGAAACCCCAAGTGAAGATCAACCTGCACGACACTTGGCTATACCCAAAATATATAGGATGACCTGGGCAATAATGCCCTTTCTGACACAGCCTGAGCCTGGACCTACTGGGCCCACCCTGACAGCTGGCTACAACCTGAGAACTTCAGACCCCTCATGGCCTTAGGTCCTTATCCCTTCCCAACCTGAGTTTTCAGGCTTCAGAAACTAGACCTTATCTCCAATCACTGCCCAGGTTTGAAAATGATGCAGAAATCAGAACTCCTTCGCGATGGCAAGAAACCTTGTGATTGGCATGTTCTCCAAGGTTCAGTGTAGTGGAAACCAGTGTGTCCCTTGAGGCCCCGCCATTGCTCGCTGTCCAGATAGGTAGCAAACACACATTGTGACCCTCAGCCTAAGCCCAGTCCTCAGGTAAGGCCTCTCAGTGGCTGGATGAAGAGACAGCATATTGGGCTTGCCATGCCCCTAGGCCCCAATTTTTAACCATAGTTCGTGTTGTACCTTCACTCTTCTCCAGGGCTCTGCTTTGGAATTCCTCTTTTGGTGGGACACCTGATGTAAAAACCCTGAAAGGAGTCCTCCATCCAACAGATTGACGAAAAATAATTGGGATCGGGCCAAATCCCCAGAGAGCAAGATTCGTCCATGGCCCATGAGGCCTCCTCGACATTCCATGGCCATCACTGATACAAAATCCAGAGACAAAAGCCTAAGCAAGCGACTCAGACTCGCACTATCTTCATATCCTGAAGATGTCTTCTCATGGTTTGTAGATCGGGCCTGCCATACCTACGTCACCAAACATAAGCTGAGTTTGTGTTTTCAGACTTCTGTCCTCAAAGTCCTGGGCCACATACCCTCCAGGCTGGGGACCCTGGAGCCACACATTAGGACTGGGCCTACCCAATCCATGGGAATTCTGCCCATTCCATTGTCCAAAATCGTACAAATTAGGAGAACCCTCCAAAGTCCCTGAGGCCATCCCAATAGTATAGGTCGCCTGGGACAAAAAAGGGCAGTCTGACACCAGCTGAGCATCAAACTCCACTCATTCCCTAGAAGGATGTCCCCAGAGAAGAAGATTGAACCACACAGGACCCTAGACCAAAATCGGATCCATTGCTTTGGTTTACAGGCATATCTCCTCAAAACCCTGGATTCCAATACCAGCATTGGAATTTTCCTGAGGCACCCATCAGAACAAACCTCGTCTCCACAACGAAACTTGTGCATGGGAGCTATGTCAAAAGCTTAGGAGAATACTTCAGGGTCCCAGTGCCACCACCCCATTCCAAGGCCCTCATGGACACAAACACACATTATACCCAATCTCAGGAAAGTCCATTTCAACTAAGCCACCCCGGTTGCTCCTACAGAGCCATTAGATCTAAACTGTCTTGTCGCTAGGAGACAAGGCCAAATCACCAGAGAAAGACTTGTCCATGGCCCTTGAGGACACCCCGACATTCCAGGGCCACCGTAGGCACAAAATCCAGAGACAAAAGCCTGAGAAAACGCCACATACTCGCCCTTTGTTCATATCCCGAAGAGTTCTCCTCATGGTCTGTAGATCAGTCCTGTCATACCTATGACCCGAAACATAAGCCGAGTTTCTGTTTTCAGACAACTGTCCAAACAGCCCTGGCCTACACAGCCTACAGGCTGAGGCCCCTGGAGCCAAGCTGACCACTGTACTTGCCCTCTCCAGGGAATTCTGTGTGCCCATTCCAATGGCCACAACGCTACTAATAGGATAAACCTCCAAAGTCCCTGAGGCGATCCCAATAGTGGTGGCTTCCCAGGACAAAAAGGAGCAATCTGAGCCCATCTGAGAACCTACCTGCACTCAGACTTGTAGACTGATATCCCCAGAGGTAAAAAGGAACGAACAGGCCCCTAGGCCCTAATCGATCCATTGCTTTGGTTTCCAGGCATCTCTCCTCAGAGGCCTGGATTTCAGTACCAGCATATGGCTGTTTCTTGACTCACCCACCAGAACAAATCTCATCGACACATGGGAAACTTGCACGTGGGAGTGATGTCAAAGCCTCTGTTTAGGAGAACCCTTCATGGCCCCAGTGCCACCGCGTCATTCCAAGGTATCCATAGACACAAAAACACATTAGGACCCATCCACAGGAGAGTCCATTTCAACTCAGCGTATTCGGTTGCTCTGCGAGATCCAGCAGATCTAACTTGTCTTGTTGCTAGGAGACAATTGGAATGCGAGGTGGGCTACACAGCCATCATTCTTAGAACCCTGCTCGGAATCGTTAGCCTGGAGCCAACCAACAGGTCTCAATTGTCCTGCAGAAGAACCTTTGCAATTGGGAGCTTCTCACAACTGCAATCGTGAGAAAACACCCTTGGCCTCGTGTTTCCCACCCCCCTTCATGGGTGGCCCTCAGGGACATAAGGACAAAACTTAGCGATCGTCTGATCCTCACCCTGACTTCACATGCACGAGATCTCGGTTCAGATCTGTAGATTGTGCCTGCCATGTCCTCACCCAGAAACCTAAGCCTAGCTTGTGTCCTCAGACTTCCATCCTCAGACTAATGGCCCACAACCCCTCCAGTTTGGCAATCCAGAATTATAATGCAGCACTCTGCTTGCCGTCAAGAAGAAAAACATTGCATTGTGGGGCTACCCAGAAACCCCAAGTGAAGATCAACCTGCACGCCAATTGGCTGTACCCAAAATATATAGGCTGACCTGGGCAATAATGCCCTTCTGACAGAGGCTGAGCCTGGACCTCCTGACCCCACCCATACAGCTGGCCGCTCACTGAGCACATCGGACCAGCCATTGCCTTAGGTCCTTATCTCCTCCCAGCCTCGGTTTTCAGGATTTAGAACCTAGACCTTATGTCCAATCACTGCCCACGTTTGAAAATGATGCAGAAATCAGAACTCTTTCCCGATGGCAAGAAACCTTGTGGTAGGCTAGTTGTATAATGTTCAGTGTAGTGGATACCAGTGTGTCCAATGAGGCCCCGCCATTGCTCGGGGGCCACATAGGTGGCAAACACACATTGTGACCCTCAGCCTTAGCCCAGTCCTCAGGTAAGACCTCTCAGTGGATGGATGAAGAGACAGCATATTGGGCTTGCCATGCCCTAGACCCCAATTTTTTACAATAGTTCGGGTTGTCCCTTCACTCTTCCCCAGGGCTCTGCTTTGGAACTCCTCCTTTGGTGGGACACCTGATGTAACAACCCTGAAAGGAGTCCACCCATCCCACAGATTGACGAAAAACAATTGGGATTGGGCCAAATCCACAGAGAGCAAGATTCGTCCATGGCCCATGAGGCCTCCTCGACATTCCACGGCCATCGCTGAAACAAAATCCAGAGACAAAAGCCTGAGCAAGCGCCTCAGACTCGCACTTTCTTCATATCCTGAAGATGTCTTCTCATGGTTTGTAGATCGGGCCTGCCATACCTACGTCCCCAAACATAAGCTGAGTTTGTGTTTTCAGACTTCTGTCCTCAAAGTCCTGGGCCACACACCATCCAGGCTGGGGACCCTGGATCCACACATTAGGACTGTGCCTACCCAATCCATGGGAATTCTGCCCATTCCATTGTCCAAAATCGTACTAATTAGGAGAACCCTCCAAAGTCTCTGAGGCCATCCCAATAGTATAGGTCGCCCGGGACAAAAAAGGTCAGTCTGTCACCAGCTGAGCATCTACCTCCACTCATACCCTAGATGGATGTCCCCAGAGAAGAAGATTGAACCACACAGGACCCTAGGCCAAAATCGGATCCATTGCTTTGGTTTACAGGCATGTCTCCTCAAAACCCTGGATTCCAATACCAGCATTGGGGTTTTCCTGAGGCACCCATCAGAACAAACCTCGTCTCCACAAGGAAACTTGTGCATGGGAGCTATGTCAAAAGCTTAGGAGAATACTTCAGGGTCCCGGTGCCACCGCCCCATTCCAAGGCCCTCATGGACACAAACACACATTAGACCCATCCTCAGGAAAGTCCATTTCAAGTCAGCCACCCCGGTTGCTCCCGCAGAGCCATCAGATCTAAACTGTCTTGTCGCTAGGAGACAATTGGAATGCGAGGCGGGCTTCCCAGGCATCCATCCTCGAACGTTGGTCTGGACTCATCCATATGGGATGTCCTGGAGCTGTCCAACAGGTCTCAATTGTCCCGCAGAAGGAATCCTAGGAGAGGGCATCCCACCACTCCAAAAGTGGGAAAACCTCCACGGCCTAGAGATTCGGCTCCCTTCATGAAGGGGCCGTCATGAACAGAAAATCCAAGCTGAGCCAACGTCTGATCCTCGCTCTGACTTCAGATGCATGAGATATTGCTTCAGATCTTCTGGGGGTACATGCCGTGCCCTCGCCCTGAATCCCAAGTCTAGCTTGTGTTCTCAGACTTCCGTCCTCACACTCCTGGCCCCGAAGCCCACAAGTTTGGCAATTCCGGACCATCATTGCAGCACTCTGCCTGCCCTCGAGAAACAAAATATTGCCCAATGAACTGCCCGGGCAAATTAAATGACAATAAACCTACACGGCACTTGAATGTACCCAAATTATATAGTCTAACCTGGGCAGTAATGCACTGTCTGACACACCCTGAGCCGGGCGCTCCTGAGCAACACCCAGACAGCTGACCGCACCCTGAACCCATAAGACCCGCCATGGCCTTAGGTCATCATCTCTTCCCTACCTCAATTTTCAGGCTTCAGAACCTAGACCTTATCTCCAATCACTGCCCAGGGGTGAATGTGATGCAGAAATTAGAACTCCTGCTTACCCAAGGAAAGAAACCTTGTGGTTGGCATGTTGTCCAACGTTCAGTGTAGGGGAAACCAGCATTCACCCTGAGGTCACGCCCATCCTTGAGTGCGACGAGGGCATAAACCCGAATTGTGACCCTCAGCGTGAGTCCTATCCTCTAGTACGTCTTCTCAGTGGCTAGACCATTAGATGCCATAATGGCTTGACATGTCCCTAGGCCCCAAATTTAAACCAGATTTCTGGTTGTCCAGTCGCCCCTCCCCAGGGCTCTACTCTGGAATCCCTCATTTGGTGGGGTTTGAAAAACAAACAAAAAAAAAAAACAAATCAACAACAACAAAAAAAAACGGACTTCTTCCATCCCACAGAGTGACCCCAAACTCTTTGGACAGGTCCAAACCCCCAGAGAGTAAGACTCGTCCATTTCCCATGATGTCACCCGGATATTTCACTACCATGAGTGACACGATATCCAAAGACAAAAACTTGAGCAAGAGCCTCACACTCGCCCTTTTGTCATATCCCGAAGAGTTCTCCTCATGGTCTGTAGATCAGTCCTGCCATATCTATGACCCGAAACAAAAGCCGAGTTTGTGTTTTCATACAACTGTCCGAACAGCCCTGGCCTACACACCCTACAGGCTCAGGCCCCTGGACCAAACATGAAGACTGGGCTTGCCCTCTCCAAGGGAATTGTGTGTGCCCATTCCAATGGCCAAAACGTATTAATAGGAGAAACCTCCGAAGTCCCTGAGGCCATCCCAATATTTGTGGCTTCCCAGTACAAACAGGGGCAATCTGGGCCCATCTGAGCACCTACTGGCACTCAGACCCGTAGACTGATGTCCCCAGAGGTAAAAAGGAACGAACAGGCCCCTAGGTACCTAACGGATCCATTGCTTTGTTTTCCAGGCATCTCACCTCAGAGGCCTGGATTTCAATAAAAACATATGGCTGTTTTTACTCACCCATCAGAACAAATCTCATCTACACATGGGAAATTTGCACGATGGATCTGTGTGAAAGCCTATCTTTAGGAGAACCCTTCAGGGCCCCAGTGCAATCGCTTCATTCCAAGGCCTCCATGGACACAAAACCATATTAGGACATATCCACGGGAGAGTCCATTTCAACTCAGCCTCCTCGGTTGCTCCCCCAGATCCAGCAGATCTAACCTGTCTTGTTGCTTGAAGACAATTGGAATACGAGGTGGGCTACCCAGCCGTCCATCCTTAGAACCCTGCTCGGAATCGTTGTCCTGGAGCCAACCAACAGGTCTCAATTGTCCTGCAGATGAATCTTTGCAGTTGGGAGTTTCTCACAACTCCCATCGTGGGAAAAACCCCATGGCCTCGTGATCCACCTCCCCTTCAAGGAGGGGCCATCAGGGACAGAATGTCCAACCTGAGCGATCGTCTGTTCCTCGCCCTGACTTCAGACGCTCGAGATCTCCATTCAGGTCTGTAGATTGTGCCTGCCGTATCCTCACCCAGAAACCTAGGCCTAGCTTGGGTTCTCAGACTTCTGTCCTCAGACTACGGGCCCACAAGCCCTCCAGTTTGGCAATCCAGAACTACAATGCAGCACTCTGCCTGCCCTAGAGAAGAAAAACATTGCCCTCTGGGGCTACCCAGAAACCCCAAATGAGGATCAACCTGCACGCCATTCGGCTTTACCTCAAATATATTGGCTGACCTGAGCTCTAATGCCCTTTCTGACAAGGCTGTGCCTGGACCTCCGGGCCCCACCCAGACAGCTGGCCGCACACTGAGCACATCGGACCCGCCATGGCCTTAGGTCGTCATCTCTTCTCAACCTCGGTTTTCAGGCTTCAGAACCTAGACCTTATCTCCAATCACGGCCCGGGTTTGAAAATGATGCAGACATCAGAACACTTTCCCCATGGCAAGAAACCTTGTGGTTGGCATGTTGTCCAAGGTTCAGTGTAGTTGAAAACCAGTGTGGCCCATGAGTCCCTGCCCATGCTTGCGGGCCACATTGGTCACAAACACACATTGACCCTCAGCCTGAGCCCAGTCCTCAGGTAAGGCCTCTCAGTGGCTAGATGGGGCGACAGCATATTGGGCTTGACATGCCCCTAGGCCCCAATTTTTAACCGTAGTTCGGGTTGTCCCTTCAATCTTCCCCAGGGCTCTGCTTTGAAATTCCTCTTTTGGTGGGACACCTGAGGTAACAATCCTGAAAGGAGACCTCCCATCCCACAGAATGACGATAAACAATTGGGATCGGGCCAAATCCACAGAGAGCAAGATTCGTCCATGGCCCATGAGGCCTCCCCAACATTCCAGGGCCATCGCTGATACAAAATCCAGAGACAAAAGCCTGAACACGCGCCTCAGACTCGCTCATTCTTCATATCCTGAAGAGTTCTTCTATCAGAACCTACACGGCACTCGAAGGCACCCAAAATATATAGTGTAACCTGGGCATTAATGCACTGTCTGAAAACTGAGCCTGGACCTCGTGACCAACACCCAGACAGCTGACCGCACACCCTGGCCATCAGAACATCCATGGCCTTAGTTCATCATCTATTCCCTACCTCAGTTTTCAGGCTTCAGAACCTAGACCTTATCTCCAAACACTGCCCACGGGTCACTGTGATGCAGAAATCAGAACTCTTCCTAACCCATGGAAAGAAACCTTGTGGTTGGCATGTTTTCCAACGTTAAGTGTAGGAGAAACAGGCATTCACTCTGAGGCCCCGCCCATTCTTGAGTGCGACGAGGGTGTAAACACGCATTGTGACCCTCAGCGTGAGTCCTGTCCTCTAGTACGTCCTCTCATTGGCTGGACCATTAGATGTCATAATGGGCTTGACATGTCCCTAGGCCCCAATTTTTAACTAGATTTCTGGTTGTCCAGTCGCCCCTCCCCAGGGCTCTACTCTGGAATCCCTCATTTGGTGGGACACCTGAGGTTGAAAAACTGAACAAAACAAATCAACAACAACAGAACACGGACTTCGTCCATCCCACAGAATGACCCCAAACTCTTTGGATGGGGCCAAACCCCCAGAGAGTAAGACTCGTCCATTTCCCATAAAGTCACCGGAAATTTCACGACCATGTGTGACACGATATTCACAGACAAAGACTTGAGAAAGAGCCTCACACTCGCCCTTTTTTTATATCCCGAAGAGTTCTCCTCATGGTCTGTAATCAGTCCTGCCATACCTATGACCCGAAACATAAGCCAAGTTTGTGTTTTCAGAAAACAGTCCAAACAGCCCTGGCCTACACACCCTACACGCTCAGGCCCCTGGAGCCAAACCTGACGACTGTGCTTGCCCTCTCCAAGGGAATTGAATATGCCCACTCCAATGGCCCCAAACCTACTAATAGGATAAACCTCCAAAGTCCCTGAGGCCATCCCAATATTTGTGGCTTCCCACGACAAACAGGGGCAATCTGGGCACATCTGAGCACCTACAGGCACTCAGACCCATAGATTGATGACCCAGAGGTAGGTCTTATGGGCTCAGGGTGCGGTCAGCTGTCTGGGTGTTGCTCAGGAGGTCCCGGCTCAGGGTGTGTCAGACAGTGCATTACTGCCCAGATTAGACTATATAATTTGGGTACATTCGAGTGCCGTGTAGGTTTATTCTCATTTAATATGACCGGGCAGCTCATTGGGCAATATTTTGTTTCTCGAGGGCAGGCAGATTGCAGCAATGATGGTCCGGAATTGCCAAACTTGTGGGTTTCGGGGCCAGGAGTGTGAGGACGGAAGTCTGAGAACACAAGCTAGACTTGGGATTCAGGGCGAGAGCACGGCATGTACCTCCTGAAGATCTGAAGCAATATCTCATGCATCTGAAGTCAGAGCGAGGATCAGACATTGGCTCAGCTGGGATTTTCTGTTCATGACGGCCCCTTCATAAAGGGAGCCGAATCTCGAGGCAGAGGAGGTTTTCCCACGTTGGGAGTGGTGGGATGCCCCCTCCAAGGATTCCTTCTGCGGGACAATTGAGACCTGTTGGACAGCTCCAGGACATCCCATATGGATGAGTCCAGACCAACGTTCGAGGATGGATGCCTGGGAAGCCCGCCTCGAATTCCAATTGTCTCCTAGCGACAAGAGAGTTTAGATCTGATGGCTCTGCGGGAGCAACCGGGGTGGCTGAGTTGAAATGGACTTTCCTGAGGATGGGTCTAATGTGTGTTTGTGTCCATGAGGGCCTTGGAATGGGGCGGTGGCACCGGGACCCTGAAGTATTCTCCTCAGCTTTTGACATAGCTCCCATGCACAAGTTTCCTTGTGGAGACGAGGTTTGTTCTGATGGGTGCCTCAGGAAAACCCCAATGCTGGTATTGGAATCCAGGGTTTTGAGGAGACATGCCTGTAAACCAAAGCAATGGATCCGATTTTGGCCTAGGGTCCTGTGTGGTTCAATCTTCTTCTCTGGGGACATCCATCTAGGGTATGAGTGGAGGTAGATGCTCAGCTGGTGACAGACTGACCTTTTTTGTCCCGGGCGACCTATACTATTGGTATGACCTCAGGGACTTTGGAGGGTTCTCCTAATTAGTACGATTTTGGACAATGGAATGGGCAGAATTCCCATGGATTGGGTAGGCACAGTCCTAATGTGTGGCTCAAGGGTCCCCAGCTTGGATTGTGTGTGGCCAAGGAATTTGAGGACAAAGTCTGAAAACACAAACTCAGCTTATGTTTGGGGACGTAGGTATGGCAGGCCCGATCTACAAACCATGAGAAGACATCTTCAGGATATGAAGAAAGTGCGAGTCTGAGGCGCTTGCTCAGGCTTTTGTCTCTGGATTTTGTTTCAGCGATGGCCGTGGAATGTCGAGGAGGCCTCATGGGCCATGGACGAATCTTGCTCTCTGTGGATTTGGCCCGATCCCAATTGCTTTTCGTCAATCTGTTGGATGGAGGACTCCTTTCAGGGTTGTTACATCAGGTGTCCCACCAAAAGAGGAGTTCCAAAGCAGAGCCCTGGGGAAGAGTGAAGGGACAACCCGAACTATTGTAAAAAATTGGGGTCTAGGGCATGGCAAGCCCAATATGCTGTCTCTTCATCCAGCCACTGAGAGGCCTTACCTGAGGACTGGGCTAAGGCTGAGGGTCACAATGTGTGTTTGCCACCTATGTGGCCCGCGAGCAATGGCGGGGCCTCATTGGACACACTAGTATCCACTACACTGAACATTATACAACAAGCCTACCACAAGGTTTCTTGCCATCGGGAAAGAGTTCTGATTTCTGCATCATTTTCAAACATGGGCAGTGATTGGAGATAAGGTCTAGGTTCTAAATCCTGAAAACCGAGGCTGGGAAGAGATAACGACCTAAGGCAATGGCTGGTCCGATGTGCTCAGTGAGCGGCCAGCTGTATGGGTGGGGCCAGGAGGTCCAGGCTCAGCCTCTGTCAGAAAGGGCATTATTGCCCAGGTCAGCCTATATATTTTGGGTACAGCCAAGTGGCCTGCAGGTTGATCTTCATTTGGGGTTTCTGGGTAGCCCCAGAAGGCAATGTTTTTCTTCTGGAGGGCAGGCAGAGTGCTGCATTATAATTCTGGATTGCCAAACTGGAGGGCTTGTGGGCCATTAGTCTGAGGATGGAAGTCTGAGGACACAAGCTAGGCTTAGGTTTCTGGGTGAGGACGTGGCAGGCACAATCTACAGATCTGAACCGAGATCTCGTGCATTTGAAGTCATGGTGAGGATCAGACGATCGCTCAGGTTGGACCTTATGTCCCTGAGGGCCACTTCATGAAGGGGGGCTGGGGGATCACGAGGCCATGGGTGTTTTCTCACGATGGGAGTTGTGAGAAGCTCCCAACTTCAAAGATTCTTCTGCAGGACAATTTAGACCTGTTGGTTGGCTCCAGGCTAACGATTCCGAGCAGGGTTCTAAGGATGGATGGCTGGGTAGCCCACCTCGCATTCCAATTGTCTCCTAGCAACAAGACAAATTAGATCTGCTGGATCTCGCGGAGCGACCGAATACGCTGAGTTGAAATGGACTGTCCTGTGGATGGGTCCTAATGTGTTTTTGTGTCTATGGATACCTTGGAATGACGCGGTGGCACTGGGGCCATGAAGGGTTCTCCTAAACAGAGGCTTTGACATCACTCCCACGTGCAAGTTTCCCATGTGTCGATGAGATTTGTTCTGGTGTGTGAGTCAAGAAACAGCCATATGCTGGTACTGAAATCCAGGCCTCTGAGGAGAGATGCCTGGAAACCAAAGCAATGGATCGATTAGGGCCTAGGGGCCTGTTCGTTCCTTTTTACCTCTGGGGATATCAGTCTACAAGTCTGAGTGCAGGTAGGTTCTCAGATGGGCTCAGATTGCTCCTGTTTGTCCTGGGAAGCCACCACTATTGGGATCGCCTCAGGGACTTTGGAGGTTTATCCTATTAGTAGCGTTGTGGCCATTGGAATGGGCACACAGAATTCCCTGGAGAGGGCAAGTACAGTGGTCAGCTTGGCTCCAGGGGCCTCAGCCTGTAGGCTGTGTAGGCCAGGGCTGTTTGGACAGTTGTCTGAAAACAGAAACTCGGCTTATGTTTCGGGTCATAGGTATGACAGGACTGATCTACAGACCATGAGGAGAACTCTTCGGGATATGAACACAGGGCGAGTATGTGGCGTTTTCTCAGGCTTTTGTCTCTGGATTTTGTGCCTACGGTGGCCCTGGAATGTCGGGGTGTCCTCAAGGGCCATGGACAAGTCTTTCTCTGGTGATTTGGCCTGATCCCAAGTGGTTGGGATCATTCTGTGGATGGGAAGAGTCCTTTCTGTATTTTTTTTTTTACCTCAAATGTCCCACCAAAGAGGGTTTCTAGAGCAGTGCCCTGAGTAGGGGTGACTAGACATCACTAACTCTGATTGAGATTGGGGGACTAGGGGCATGGCAAGCCCCATATGAGGGCTGTTGTTCCAGTCAGTAAGAGGCTTTACATGAGGATAGGGCTCACGCTGAGGGTCACAATGTGGGTTTGTGCAAAGTGTGGCCCTCAGGGATAGGTGGAGCCTCATATTCCATGCTGCTTTCTCCTACAATGAACGTTGGACCACATGCCAACCACAAGGTTTCTTGCCATGGCGAAGGAGAAGTTCTGATTCTTGTATCACGTTCACTCCTGAGCAGTGAGTGTAGGTAAGGTCTAGGTTCTGAAGGTGAAAACGGAGGTTGGGTAGAGATGATGGCCGAAAGCCATTGTGGGTTTGATATGCTCAGTGTACGGCCAGCTGTCTGGGTGTTGGACTGGAGGTCTGCCTTCAGGCTGTGTCAGACAGGGCTTTAGTGCACAGGCTAGATTGTATAATTGGGGTATGGTCGAGTGGCATGCAGGTTGTTACTCATTTGGCGTTTCTGGTTAGCCCTATAGGGCAACATTTTTCTTCTGGAGGGCAGGCAGAGTGCTGCATTGTGTATCCAGAATTGCCAAACTGGAGGGGTGTGGCCAGGATTGTGAAGACGGAAGTCTGAGCACACAAGTTAGGCTTAGGTTTCGGGGCAAGGGCACAGCAGGCACACTCTCAAGTGCTGAATCGAGATCTCGTGCTTCTGAATTCAGGGCGCGGATCAGACTTTGGCTTAGGATGGAGTTTCTGTCCATGATGGCCCATTTATGAAGGTGTGGGGCATCATGAGGAAATGGAGGTTTTCTCACAGTGGGATTGTGTGATGCTTCAAACCACAAGGATTCATTCTGCGAGACAGTCAAGACAGGTTGGTTGGATTCAATACGTCCCATAAAGAAATTCTCCAGAGCAGGGTTCTAAGGATGGATGCCTGGGCAGCCCACCTCGCATTCCAACTGTCTCCTAGTGACAAGGCAGGTTTTATCTGCTGGCTCTGGGTGAGCAGCCGAGGGGGCTGATTTGAAATGGACTCTCCTGAGGATGGATCATAATGTAAGTTTGTGCCCTTGGAGACCTTGGAATTGGTCCATGGTGCCAGCGCCCCGAAGGATCCTCCTAACCTGAGATATTGACACAGCTCCAAAGAGCAAGTTTCTCATGTGGAGATGAGATCTGTTCTGATTGTTTCCTTAGGAAACCCCCGTATTCTGATATTGGAAACCAGGCCTCTGAGGAGAGATACATAGAAACCAAAGCAATGGATCAGAAGTTGGCTCAGGTTGGAGTTTCTGTCCATGATGGCCCCTTTATAAAGGGGAGCATCTCATGAGGCCATGTAGGTTTTCCCACGATAGGAGTTGTGAGATGCTCCAATCTGCAAGGATTCCTTCTGCGGGACAGTCAAGACCTGTTGGAAGGCTCCCAGGACATCCCATATGGAACGGCGCCAGAGCAGGATTCCAACGAAGGATGCCTAGATAGTCTGCTTTGCATTCCAGTTGTCTCCTAGCGACAAGGCAGGTTTGATATTCTGGCTCTGGGGGAGTAATCAACGGGGCTGAGTTGAAATGTACTCTCCTGCCGAATGGTCATAATGCGGGTTTGTGTCCATGGAGACCTTGGAATAGGGCGGTGGCTCCGGTTACCTGAAGGTTTCTCCTAACTGGAGGTTTTTACAGAGCTCCAAAGGATAAGTTTCCCATGTGGAGACAAGATTTGTTCTGATTGGTATCTCTGGAATCCCCCATATGCTGGTATTGGAAAACAGGCCTCTGAGGAGAGATGCTTAGAAACAAAAGCAATGGAACCAATTACGTTCTAGGGGCCTGTCCAGTTTAATACCTTTCTCTTGGGATATCTGTCTACGGGTGAGTTGAAGTCGTTGCTCAGCTTGTGACAGATCACCCCTCTTTGTACTGGGCGGCCTACACTATTGGAATGGCCTCTGGGACTTTGGAGGTTTCTCCTAATCTGTAGGGCTGTGGCCAATGGAATGGGAAGAATTTCCTTGGAGAGGGCAGGCACAGTCCTGAGGTGTGGCTCCAGGGGCCTCAGCTTGGAGGGTGTGTGGGACAGGGATGTCAGGATAGAAGTCTGAAAACACGGTTTGGGGACGTAGGTATGGCAGGCCCGATCTAAGGACTATGAGGAGAATTTTTTGGGCTATGACATAAGGGTGAGGCTTATGTCTCTGGATTTTGTGTCAATAGTGGCCGTGGAATGTCGGGCTGGCCTCATGGGCCATGGACGAGTCTTTCTCTCTGGGGATGGCCTGATCCCAAGTGATTGGAGTCATTCTGTGGGTGGGAGGAATCCTTTCTGTGTTTACTTACCTCAAATGTCCCACCAAAGAGGGATTCAAGAGCAGAGCTCTGAGTAGAGGTGACTAGATGTCTCTACCTCTGGTTAAGATTGGGTGACTTGGGGCATGGCAGGCCCCATATGTGGGCTCATGGTCCAGCCACTGAGAGGCTTTACTTGAGGACAGGGTTCAAACTGAGGGTCCCAATGTGTGTTTGTGCCCACCGCAGCTCTTAAGCATGGGCAGGGCCTCAGGGACCCTACACTACCCTCAGGGGCCCTTCTACAACTCCTGTAGGCCCTACAGGGGTCCTACACTGAACTTTGGATAAGATGCCAACCACAAGATTCTGGGAGAGGGAAGGCGGAGTTATCATTTCTGCATCACATTCACCCATGGGAAATGAGTAGAGATAAGGTCTAGGTTTCTGTAGCCTGAAAACCATGATGGAAAGAGATGGCAACCTAAGGCCATGGCGGTTCAGATGTTCTCAGTGTACGGCAAGCTGTCTGGGTGTCGGTTGGGAATTCAGGCATCAGGTTGTGTCAGACAGGGCATTAGTGCACAGGCTAGACTATATAATTGGTGTACAGTTGAGTGGCATGCAGGTTTATCCTCATTTGAGGTTTCTGGGTAGACCCATAAGGCAACGTTTTTCTTCTAGAGGGCAGGCAGAGTGCAGCACTGTGTCATCGGAAATCCCAAAATGGAGGGCATGTGGTCCAGGAGAGTGAGGACGGAAGTCTGAGAACACTAGCTATGCTTAGGTTTTGGGGTGAGGGCACAGCAGGTGCACTCTGAAGAGCTTAATCAAGATCTCGTGCATCTGAAGTCAAGGTGAAGATCAGCCATTGGCTCAGGTTGGAGTTTCTTTACATGATCCGACTTCGTGAATATTGGGGGCATCATGTGACCTTGGAAGCATTCCATGATATGAGTTGTGAGTTGGTCCATGAACAAGGACTCCTGTGGGACAGTCGACACCTGTTGGATGGCTCAAGGATGTCCCATAAGGAAAGACGCAAGAGCAGGGTTTTAAGGGTTCTAAGGATTTCTAAGGAGAGATGCCTGGAAACCAAAGCAATAGATCCGATAGGTGACTGTGGGCCTGTTCGTTTCTTTTTACCTCTGTGGACATCAGTCTACGGGTCTGAGTGCCGGTAGGTGCTCAGATGGGCCCAGATTGCCCCTGTTTGTCCTGGGAAGCCACAAATATTGGGAAGGCCTCAGGGACTTTGGAGGTTTATCCTATTAGTAGTGTTGTGGCCATTGGAATGGGCACATACAATTCCCTTGGACAGGGCAAGCACAGTTGTCAGGTTTGGCTCCAGGGGCCTGATCCTGTAGGGTGTGTAGGCCAGGGCTGTTGGGAAAGTTGTCTGAAAACACAATCTCTGCATATGTTTCGGGCATAGTTATGGCAGGAGTGAATTACAGACCATCAGGAGAATTCTTCGGGATATGAAAAAAGCGCGAGTGTGAGGCTCTTGCTCATGTTTTTGTCTCTGGATAGTGTGTCACTCATTGTGTGAAATTTCCGGCTGACTTCATGGGAAATGGTGAGTCTTACTCTCTGGGGGTTTGACCCGTTCAAAAAGTTTGGGGTCATTCTGTGGGATGGAAGAAGTCCATTGTTCTGTTGTTGTTGATTTGTTTTGTTTTGTTTTTCAACCTCAGGTGTCCCACCAAATGAGGGATTCCAGAGTAGAGCCCTGGGTGGGGCGACTGGACAACCAGAAATCTGGTTAAAAATTGGGGCCTAGGGACATGTCAAGCCCATTATGACATCTAATGGTCCAGCCACTGAGAGGACGTTCTAGAGGACAGGACTCACGCTGAGGGTCACAATGCGTGTTTATGCCCTCGTCGCACTCAAGAATGGGCGGGGCCTCAGGGTAAAGGCTGGTTTCTCCTACACTGAACGTTGGACAACATGCCAACCACAAGTTTTCTTGCCATGGGTAAGGAAGTGTACTGATTTCTGCATCACAGTGACCCGTGGGCAGTGATTGGAGATAAGATCTAGGTTCTGAAGTCTGAAAACTGAGGTAGGGAAGAGATGATGACCTAAGGCCATGGCGGGTCTGATGTGCTCAGTGTGCGGTCAGCTGTGTGGGTGTTGGTCACGAGGTCCTGGCACAGGTTGTCAGTCAGTGCATTATGCCCAGGTTAGACTATATATTTTGGGTGCCTTCGGTTGCCGTGTAGGTTCTTATCTGAAGAACTCTTCAGGATATAAGAATGAGCGAATCTGAGACACGTGCTCAGGCTTTTGTCTCTGGATTTTGTAACAGCGATGACCGTAGAATGTTGCGGAAGCCTCATGGGCCATGGACGAATCTTGCTCTCAGTGGATTTGGCCCGATCCCAATTGTTTTTCGTCAATCTGTGTGATGGGAGGACTCCTTTCAGGTTTGTTACCTCAGGGGTCCCACCAAAAGAGGAATTCCCAAGCAGAGCCCTGGGGAAGAGGGAAGGGACAACCGGAACTATGGTTAAAAATTGGGGCCTAGGGGCATGGCAAGCCCAATATGCTGTCTCTCCATCCAGCCACTGAGAGGCCTTACCTGAGGACTGGGCTCAGGCTGAGGGTCACAATGTGTGTTTGTGACAAATGTGGCCCGCAAGCATGGGCGGGGCCTCATGGGCCACACTGGTTTCAACGACACTGAACCTTGGACAACATGCCAAACACAAGATTTCTTGCCATGGGGAAAGAGGTCTGAATTCTGCATCATTTTCAAACCCGGGCCGTGATTGGAGATGGGGTCTAGGTTATGAAGCGTGAAAACCGAAGTTGAGAAGAGATGACGACGTAAGGCCATGGCGGTTCCGATGTGCTCAGTGTGCCGCCAGCTGTCTGGGTGGGGCCAGGAGGTCCAGACTCAGGCTGTGTCAGAAAGGACATTAGTGCCCAGGTCAGCCTATATATTTGGGGTACAGCCGAATGACGTGCAGGTTGATCCTCATTTGGGGTTTCTGGGTAGCCCCAGAGGCCAATGTTTTTTTCTGGAGGGCAGGCAGAGTGCTGCATTGTAGTTCTGGATTGCCACCTGGAGGGCTTGTGGGCCAGTAGTCTGAGGACAGAAGTCTGAGAACCCAAGCTAGGCCTTGGTTTCTGGGTGAGGATATGGCAGGCACAATCTACAGACCTGAATCGAGATCTCGTGTATCTGAAGTCAGGGGGAGGATCAGAGGATCACTCAGGTTGGACATTCTTTACTTGATGTCCCCTTCTTGAAGGTTGGGTGGATCACGAGGCCATGGACGTTTTCCCAAGATGGGAGTTGTGAGAAGCTCCCAACTGCAAAGATTCTACTGCAGGACAATTGAGACCTGTTGGTTGGCTCCAGGACAACGATTCCGTGCAGGGTTCTAAGGATGGATCGCTGGGTAGCCCACCTCGCATTCGAATTGTCTCCAAGCAAGAAGACAGGTTAGATGTGCTGGATCAGTGGGAGCAACCGAGGAGGCTCAGTTGAAATGGACTCTCCCGTGGATGTGTTTAATATGATTTTGTGTCTATGGAGACCTTGGAAAGAAGCAGTGGCACTGGGGCCATGAAGGGTTCTCCTAAAGAGAGGTTTTCACACAGCTCCATCGTGCAAGTTTCCCATGTGTAGATGAGATTTGTTCTGATGGTTGAGTCTAGAAACAGCCATATACTGTTATTGAAATCCAGGCCTCTGAGGAGAGATGCCTGGAAACCAAAGCAATGGATCCGATAGGTGCCTAGGGGCCTGTTCGTTCCTTTTTACCTCTGGGGACGTCAGTCTACGGGTCTGAGAGCTGGTAGGTGCTCAGATGGGCCCCGATTGCCCCTGTTTGTCCTGGGAAGCCACAAATATTGGGATGGCCTCAGGGACTTTGGCGGTTTATTCTGTTAGTATTGTTGTGGCCATTGGAATGGGCACAACAATTCCCTTGGACAGGGCAATCACAGTTGTCAGGTTTTGATCCAGTGGCCTGAGCCTGTAGGGTGTGTAGGCCAGGGCTGTTTGGACAGTTGTCTGAAAACCCAAACTCTGCATATGTTTTGGGTCATAGGTATGGCAGGACTGATCTACAGACTATGAGGAGAACTCTTCGGGATATGTAAAAATGGCGAGTGTGAGGCTCTTGCTCATGTTTTTGTCTCTGGATATCGTGTCACTCATGGTCGTGAAATTTCCGGCTGACTCATGGGAAATGGTGAGTCTTACTCTCTGGGGGTTTGACCCGTCCAAAGAGTTTGGGGTCATTCTGTGGGATGGAAGAAGTCCGTTGTTCTGTTGTTGTTGATTTGTTTTGTTTTGTTTTTCATCCTCAGGTGTCACACCAAATGAGGGATTACAGAGTAGAGCCCTAGGGAGGGGAGACTGGACAACCAGAAATCTGGTTAAAAATTGGGGCCTAGGGACATGTCAATCACATTATGACATTTAATGGTCCAGACGCTGAGAGGACGTTCTAGAGGACACGACTCACGCTTAGGGTCACAATACGTGTTTATGCCCTCCCGGCACTCAAGAATGGGCGGGGCCTCAGGGTAAAGGCTGGTTTCTCCTACACTGAACATTGGACAACATGCCAACCACAAGGTTTCTTGCCATGGGGAAAGCGTTCTGATTTCTGCATCATTTTCAAACCCGGGCCGTGATTGGAAATGGGGTCTAGGTTATGAAGCCTGAAAACCGAAGTTGAGAAGAGATGACGACCTAAGGCTATGGCTGTTCCGATGTGCTCAGTGTGCGGCCAGCTGTCTGGGTGGTGCCAGGAGGTCCAGGATCAGGCTGTGTCAGAAAGGCATTACTGCCCATGTCTGCCTATATATTTGGGGTACAGCCGAATGGTGTGCCCTGTTGATCTTCATTTGGGGTTTCAGAGGGCAATGTTTTTCTTCTGGAGGGCAGGCAGAGTGTTGCAATGTAGTTCTGGATTGTCAAACTGGAGAGCTTTTGGGCCGGTAGTCTGAGGACGGAAGTCTGAGAACCCAATCTAGGCCTAGGTTTCTGGGTGAGGATATGGCAGGCACAATCTACAGACCTGAATCGAGATCTCGTGCATCTGAATTCAGAGCGAGGATCACACGATCGCTCAGGTTGGACACTCTCCCTGATGGCCCCTTATTGAAGGGGGGGATGGGTCACGAGGCCACGAGGGTTTTCCCACGATCGGAGTTCTGAAAAGCTCCCAACTAAAAAGATTCTTCTGCAGGACAATTGAGACCTATTGGATGGCTCCAGGACAACGATTCCGACCAGGGTTCTAAGGATGGATGGCTGGGTAGCCCACCTCGCATTCCAATTGTCTCCAAGCAACAAGACAGGTTAGATCTGCTGGATCTGGGGGAGCAACCGAGGAGGCTGAGTTGAAATGGACTCTCCAGTGGATGTGTCCTAATATGATTTTTTGTCTATGGAGATCTTGGAATGAAGCGGTGGCACTGGGGCACTGAAGGGTTCTCCTAAAGAGAGGCTTTCACACACCTCCATTGTGCATTTTCCCATGTGTAGATGTGATTTGTTATGATGGGTGAGTCAAGAAATAGCCATATGCTGTATTGAAACCCAGGCCTCTGAGGAGTGATGCCTGGAAAACAAAGCAATCATCCAATAGGTGCCTAGGGGCCTGTTCGTTCCTTTTTACCTCTGGGGACATCAGTCTACGGTTCTGAGTGCCGGTAGGTGCACAGATGGGCCCAGATTGCCCCTGTTTGTCCTGGGAAGCCACAAATATTGCGATGGCCTCAGGGACTTTGGAGGCTTATCCTATTAGTAGTGTTGTGGCCATTGCAATGGGCACACACAATTCCCTTGGAGAGGGCGAGCCCAGTCTTCAGGTTTGGCTCCAGGGGCCTGAGCCTGTAGGGTGTGTAGGACAGGGCTGTTTGAACAGTTGTCTGAAAACACAAACTCGGCTTATGTTTCGGGTCATAGGTATGGCAGGACTGATCTACAGACCATGAGGAGAACTCTTCTGGATATGAAAAAAGGGAGAGTGTGAGGCTCTTGCTAAAGTTTTTGTCTCTGGATATCGTGTCACTCATGGCCGTGAAATTTCCGAGTGACTTCATGGGAAATGGAAGAGAATGACTCTCTGGGGGTTTGGCCCCTTCCAAAAGTTTGGGGTCATTCTGTGGGATGGAAGAAGTCTGTTGTTCTGTTGTTGTTGATTTGTTTTGTTTTGTTTTTCAACCTCAGGTGTCCCACCAAATGAGGGATTCCAGAGTAGAGCCCTGGGTAGGGGCGACTGGACAACCAGAAATCTGGTTAAAAATTGGGGCCTAGGGACATGTCAAGCCCATTATGACATCTAATGGTCCAGCCACTGAGAGGACGTACTAGAGGAGAGGACTCACGCTGAGGGTCACAATGCGTGTCTATGCCCTCGTCGCACTCAAGAATGGGCGGGGCCTCAGGGTGAATGCTGCTTTCTCCTACACTGAACGTTGGACAACATGCCAACCACAAGGTTTCTTGCCATGGGTAAGGAAGAGTTCTGATTTCTGCATCACAGTCAACCCTGGGCAGTGATTGGAGATAAGGTCTAGGTTCAGAAACCTGAAAACTGAGGTAGGGAAGAGATGATGACCTAAGGCCATGGCGGGTCTGATATGCTCAGTGTGCGGTCAGCTGTCTGGGTGTTGGTCACGAGGTCCGGGCTCAGGTTGTCAGACAGTGCATTAGAGCCCAGGTTAGACTATATATTTTGGGTGCCTTCGAGTGCCGTGTAGGTTCTTATCTGAAGAACTCTACAGGATATGAAGAATGAGCGCGTCTGAGGCGCGTGCTCAGCCTTTTGTCTCTGCATTTTGTATCAGCGATGGTCGTGGAATGTTGGGGAGGACTCATGGGCCATGGACGAATCTTGCTCTCTGTGGATTTGGCCCGATCCCAATTGTTTTTTGTCAATCTGTGGGATGGGAGGACTCCTTTCAGGTTTGTTACCTCAGGGGTCCCACCAAAAGAGGAATTCCAAAGCAGAGCCCTGGGGAAGAGTGAAGGGACAACCCGAACGATGGTTAAAAATTGGGCCTAGGGGCATGGCAAGCCGAATATGCTGTCTCTCCATCCAGCCAGTGAGAGGCCTTTTCTGAGGCTGGGCTAAGGCTGAGGGTCACAATGTTTGTTTGCCACCTATGTGGCCCGCGATCAATGGCGGGGCCTCATTGGACACACTGGTATCCACTACACTGAACATTATACAACTAGCCTACCACAAGGTTTCTTGCCATCGGGAAAGAGTTCTGATTTCTGCATCATTTTCAAACATGGGCAGTGATTGAATATAAGGTCTAGGTTCTAAATCCTGAAAACCGAGGCTGGGAAGACATAACGACCTAAGGCAATGGCTGGTCCTATGTGCTCAGTGAGCAGCCAGCTGTATGGGTGGGGCCAGGAGGTACAGGCTCAGCCTCTGTCAGAAAGGGCATTATTGCCCTGGACAGCCTATATATTTTGGGTACAGCCAAGTGGCGTGCAGGTTGATCTTCATTTGGGGTTTCTGGGTAGCCCCAGAAGGCAACGTTTTTCTTTATGAGGTCAGGCAGAGTGCTGCATTATAATTTTCGATTGCCAATCTGGAGGGCTTGTGGGCCATTAGTCTGAGGATGGAAGTCTGAGGACACAAGCTAGGCTTAGGTTTCTGGTTGAGGATATGGCAGGCACAATCTACAGACCTGAATCGAGATCTCGTGCATCTGAAGTCATGGTGAGGATCAGACGGTCACTCAGGTTGTACCTTATGTCCCTGAGGGCCACTTCATGAAGGGGGGTGGATCACGAGTCCATGGGTGTTTTCTCACGATGGGAGTTGTGAGAAGCTCCCAACTGCAAAGATTCTTCTGCAGGACAATTGAGACCTGTTGGTTGGCTCAAGGCCATTGATTCCGAGCATAGTTTTAAGGATGGATGGCGGGGTAGGCCACCTCACATTCCAATTGTCTCCTAGCAACAAGACAAGTAAGATCTGCTGGATCTCGCAGAGCAACCGAATACGCTCAGTTGAAATGGACTCTCCTGTAAATGGGTCCTAATGTGTTTTTGTGTCTATGGAGACCTTGTAATGGGGCAGTGGCACACAGGCCCTGAAGGATTCTCCTAACTGGAGGTTGTGAGACATCTTCAAAGGATAATTTTCCCATGTGGAGAAGAGATTTGTTCTGATTGCTGCCTCATGAAATCCCCATATGCTAATATTGGAAGCCAGGCCTCTGAGGAGAGATACCTGTAACCGAAAGCAATGAATCTGATTCAGGCCTAGGGGCCTGTCTGATTCCATCTTCTTCTCTGGGGACATCCATCTACGCTGAGTACAGGTAGATGCTCAGCTGGTTTCAGATGACCCTTGTTTGTCCTGGGCGGCCTACATTATTGGGATGTCCTTGGGGACTCTGGAGGTTTTTCCTAATTTGTACGATTGTGGACAATGGAATGGGCAGAATTCCCGTGGTATGGACAGGCACAGTCCTGATGTGTGGCTCCAGGGGCCCCAGCCTGAAGGGTCTGTGGGCCAGGAATGTGGGGACAGAAGTCTGAAAACACAAACTCGGCTTAGGTTTGGGAAGTAGGTATGGCAGGCCGGATCTACAGACCGTGAGGAGAACTCTTCCGGATACGACAAAAGAGCGAGTGTGAGGCGCTTGCTCAGACTTTTGTCTCTGGATTTGTTGGAAAGGATGGCTGTGGAATATAGGGGAAGCCTCATGGGCCACGGACAAGACTTCCTCTCTGTGAATTTGGTCCAATCCCAATTGTTTTGGGTCAATCTGAAGGATGGGAGGAGTCCTTTTTTTTTTGTTAACTCAGGTGTCCCACCAAAAGAGGGATTCCAAAGCAGAGCTCTGGGGAGGGATGAATGGACAACCCGAACAATCCAATTGGGGTGAGGTTGAGAACCGAGCAGGTTGATCCTCATTTGGGGTTTATGGAGATCCCCATAGAGCAACGTTTTTCTTCTGGAGGCCAGCATAGGGCTGCATTTTGGTTCCAGAATTCCAAGTCTTGAGGACATGTTTGCCAGGAGTGTGAGGAAGGAAGTCTGAAAACACAAGGTAGCACGAGGTTTGGGCCCACTGTGCAGAGGCAGAATCGAGATCTCCTGCATCTGAGGTCAGGGCGAGTATCAGATGTTGCCTCAAGCTGGAGTTTGTGTCCATGACGGCCCCTTCCTGAAGGGGGTGGGGGCGTCATGAGGCCAGGGAGGTTTCCCTACGCTGGGAGTTGTGAGCTTCTCCAAACTTCAAAGTTTCCTTCTTCAGGACAGTCGAGTACTATTGGATGGTTCCACGATGCCCCATACAGAAAGACTCGAGAGCAGGGGCCTAAGCATGGATGCCGAGAAACGCCAACTCACCTTCCCATTGCCTGGTCGAGACAAGGCACGCTCAATCTGCGGGCTCTTGGGTGAGCTACCCAGAAGGCTGAGTTTAAATGGAATTTCCTGAGGATGAGTCGTAATGTGGGTTGGTGGCCATGGAGACCTTGGAATGTGGCAGTAGCTAAGGGACTCTGCAGGATTCTCCAACCCGAAGGGTTTGACACAACTCCAACAAGGAAGCTTTCCATGTGGAGATGAGAGGTGTTCTGTCTGGTGCCTCAGGATAGCCCCATATGCTGGTCTTCGAACCCAGGCCTCTGAGGAGTGATACCTGGACACCAAAGCAAGAGTTCATAATAGGGCCTAGGGGTCTGTCTGGTTCAATCTTCTGTCTCTGCGGATATCAGTCTGTGTGTCTGCATGGAGGTAGTAGTTGCTCAGCTGGTGTCATAATGCCCCTGTTTGTCCAGTGCGGCTTGCGGTAGTGGGATGTCCTTGGGGACCTTGAGGTTTCTACTATTTTGTAGAGTTGTGGCCAATGGAACGGGCAGTTTCTTAGGAGAGAGCAGGCACAGTTCTGTGGTGTGGCTCCAGAGACCCCAGCCTGTGGGCGGTGTGGGCCACGCCTGTGCAGACAGACATCCAAAAACCCAAACTCAGCTCAGGTTTGGGGCCGAGGTTATGGCAGGCCTGATCTACAGTCCGTGAGGGGAGCTCCTCTGGATATGAAAGAAGGGTGAGAGGGAGGCAGTCGCTCATTCTTTTGTCTCTGGATATTTTGTCCACAATGGCCGTTTAATGTAGGAGTTGCCTCATGGGTCGTAGAAGTCTCCCTCTCTGGTAGTTTGTCCAGCCCCCAAGAGTTTGGGGTCATTCTGTGGGAAGGGAAGAGTCCTGTTTTCTGCTTCATGTGTCCCCCCAGTAGAGGGATTCTGGAGCATAGCAGTGGGTACTGACAACTGGAATACTCGCTCTCTGGTTAAGCCTGGGGGCCTATGGATATGACAAGCCCCATAGGCAGGATCTTGGTCCAGCCACTGAGAGGCGTTACTTTAATACGGGACTCACGCTACAGGTCACAATGCATGTCTGTGCCCTAGGCGGCCCTCAACCACTGGCGTGGCCTTTCCGACAATGCAGGTTTTCCCACATTGAACGTTGGACAGTGTTGCCCTCTGGGGCTACCCAGAGACCCCATAAGAAGATCAACTTACACGCCATTCGGCTGTACCCTAAAAATATAGGCTGACCTGGGCACTAATGCCCTTTTTGACACAGCCTGAGCCTGTACCTCCTGGCCTCACCCAGACAGCTGGCCGCACACTGAGCACATCGAACCCGCCAAGGCCTTAGGTCATCATCTCTTCTCAACCTCGGTTTTCAGGCTTCAGAACGTAGACCTTATCTCCTATCACGGCCCGATTTTGAAAATGATGCAGAAATCAGAACTCATTCCCGATGGCAAGAAACCTTGTGGTTGGCATGTTGTCCAAGTTTCAGTGTCGTTGAAACCAGTGTGGCCCATGAGGCCCCGCCCATGCTTGCGGGCCACATTGGTCTCAAACACATATTGTGACCCTCAGCCTGAGCCCAGTCCTCAGGTAAGGCCTGAGTGGGCCTGTGCCTGTGGGGTGTTAGGCCAGGGCTGTTTGGACAGTTGTCTGAAAACACAAACACGCACTGTGACCATGACCGTGAGTCCTGTCCTCTAGTACGTCCTCTCAGTGGCTGGACCATTAGATGTCATAATGGGCTCTCTGAGCTACCCAGAACGCTGAGTTTAAATGGAATTTCCTGAGGATGAGTCGTAATGTGGGTTGGTGGCCATGGAGACCTTGGAATGTGGCAGTAGCTAAGGGACTCTGCAGGATTGTCCCCTATCCAAGGGAATTGTATGTGGCCATTCCAATGGCCACAACCTTACTAATAGGAAAAACCTCCAAAGTCCCTGAGGCCGTCCCAATATTTGTGGCTTCCCAGGACAAACAGGGGCAATCTGGGCCCATCTGAGCACCTACCGGCACTCAGACCCGTAGACTGATGTCCCCAGAGGTAAAAAGGAACGAACAGGCCCATAGGCACCTATCGGATCTATTGCTTTGGTTTCCAGGCATCTCTCCTTAGAGATCCTTAGAACCCTTAGAACCCTGCTCTTTCCTTATGGGACATCCTTGAGCCATCCAACAGGTGTCGACTGTCCCACAGGAGTCCTTGTTCATTGACCACCTCACAACTCATATCAAAGAAAGCTTCGAAGGTCACATGATGCCCCCAATCTTCATGAAGTCAGATCATGGAAAGAAACTCCAACCTGAGCCAACGGCTGATCTTCGCCTTGACTTCAGATGCACGAGATCTTGATTAAGCTCTTCAGAGTGCACCTGCTGTGCCTCACCCCAAAACCTAAGCATAGCTAGTGTTCTCAGACTTCCGTCCTCACTCTCCTGGACCACACGCCCTCCATTTTGGGATTTCCGAAGACACAGTGCTGCACTCTGTGCCCTCTAGAAGAAAAACGTTGCCCTATGGGTCTACCCAGAAACCTCAAATGAGGATAAACCTGCATGCCACTCAACTGTACACCAATTATATAGTCTAGCCTGGGCACAAATGCCCTGTCTGACACAACCTGAGGCGTGAATTCCCAACCGACACCCAGGCAGCTTGCCGTACACTGAGAACATCTGAACCGCCATGGCCTTAGGTTACCATCTCTTTCCAACCTGGTTTTCAGGCTACAGAAACCTAGACCTTATCTCTACTCATTTCCCATGGGTGAACCTGATACAGAAATCATAACTCCTCCTTCCATCTCGCCAAAATCTTGTGGTTGGTATCTTATCCAAGTTCAGTGTAGGACCCCTGTAGGGCCTACAGGAGTAGTAGTATGGCCCCTGAGGGTAGTGTAGGGTCCCTGAGGCCCTGCCCATGCTTAAGAGCTGCGGTGGGCACAAACACACATTGGGACCCTCAGTTTGAACCCTGTCCTCAAGTAAAGCCTCTCAGTGGCTGGAGCATGAGCCCGCATATGGGGCCTGCCATGCCCCAAGTCACCCAATCTTAACCAGAAGTAGAGACATCTAGTCACCCCTACTCAGGGCTCTGCTCTGGAATCCCTCTTTGGTGGGACATTTAAGGTAAGTAAACACAGAAAGGATTCCTCCCACCCACAGAATGACCCCAATCACTTGGGATCAGGCCATACCCAGAGAGAAAGACTCCTCCATGGCCCATGAGACCAGCCCGACATTCCAAGGCCACTATTGACACAAAATCCAGAGACATAAGCCTCACCCTTAGGTCATAGCCCATAAAATTCTCCTCATAGTCTGTAGATCGGGCCTGCCATACCTACGTCCCCAAACCGTGTTTTCAGACTTCTATCCTGACATCCCTGTCCCACACACCCTCCAGGCTGAGGCCCCTGGAGCCACACCTCAGGACTGTGCCTGCCCTCTCCAAGGAAATTCTTCCCATTCCATTGGCCACAACCCTACAGATTAGGAGAAACCTCCAAAGTCCCATAGGCCATTCCATAGTGTAGGCCGCCCAGTACAAAGAGGGGTGATCTGTCACAAGCTGAGCAACGACCTCAACTCACCCGTAGACAGATATCCCAAGAGAAAGGTATTAAACTGGACAGGCCCCTAGAACGTAATTGGTTCCATTGCTTTTGTTTCTAAGCATCTCTCCTCAGAGGCCTGTTTTCCAATACCAGCATATGGGGGATTCCAGAGATACCAATCAGAACAAATCTTGTCTCCACATGGGAAACTTATCCTTTGGAGCTCTGTAAAAACCTCCAGTTAGGAGAAACCTTCAGGTAACCGGAGCCACCGCCCTATTCCAAGGTCTCCATGGACACAAACCCGCATTATGACCATTCGGCAGGAGAGTACATTTCAACTCAGCCCCGTCGATTACTCCCCCAGAGCCAGAATATCAAACCTGCCTTGTCGCTAGGACAAAACTGGAATGCAAAGCAGACTCTCTAGGCATCCATCGTTGGAATCCTGCTCTGGCGCCATTCCATATGGGATGTCCTGGGAGCCTTCCAACAGGTCTTGACTGTCCTGCAGAAGGAATCCTTGCAGATTGGAGCATCTCACAACTCCTATCGTGGGAAAACCTACATGGCCTCATGAGATGCTCCCCTTTATAAAGGGGCCATCATGGACAGAAACTCCAACCTGAGCCAACTTCTGATCCATTGCTTTGGTTTCTATGTATCTCTCCTCAGAGGCCTGGTTTCCAATATCAGAATACGGGGGTTTCCTAAGGAAACAATCAGAACAGATCTCATCTCCACATGAGAAACTTGCTCTTTGGAGCTGTGTCAATATCTCAGGTTAGGAGGATCCTTCGGGGCGCTGGCACCATGGACCAATTCCAAGGTCTCCAAGGGCACAAACTTACATTATGATCCATCCTCAGGAGAGTCCATTTCAAATCAGCCCCCTCGGCTGCTCACCCAGAGCCAGCAGATCAAACCTGCCTTGTCACTAGGAGACAGATGAATGCGAGGTGGGCTGCCCAGGCATCCATCCTTAGAACCCTGCTCTGGAGAATTTCTTTATGGGACGCCTTGAATCCAACCAACCTGTCTTGACTGTCTCGCAGAATGAATCCTTGTGGTTTGAAGCATCACACAATCCCACTGTGAGAAAACCTCCATTTCCTCATGATGCCCCACACCTTCATAAATGGGCCATCATGGACAGAAACTCCATCCTAAGCCAAAGTCTGATCCGCGCCCTGAATTCAGAAGCACGAGATCTCGATTCAGCACTTAAGAGTGCCCCTCTGTGCCCTCGCCCCGAAACCTAAGCCTAACTTGTGTTCTCAGACTTCCGTCTTCACAATCCTGGCCACACCCCTCCAGTTTGGCAATTCTGGAGACACAATGCAGCACTCTGCCTGCCCTCCAGAAGAAAAATGTTGCCCTATAGGGCTAACCAGAAACGCTAAATGAGTAACAACCTGCATGCCACTCGACCATACCCCAATTATACAATCTAGCCTGTGCACTAAAGCCCTGTCTGACACAGCCTGAAGGCAGACCTCCAGTCCAACACCCAGACAGCTGGCCGTACACTGAGCATATCAAACCCACAATGGCTTTCGGCCATCATCTCTACCCAACCTCAGTTTTCACCTTCAGAACCTAGACCTTATCTCCACTCACTGCTCAGGAGTGAACGTGATACAAGAATCAGAACTTCTCCTTCGCCATGGCAAGAAACCTTGTGGTTGGCATGTGGTCCAACGTTCATTGTAGGAGAAAGCAGTATGGACTATGAGGCCCCACCTATCCCTGAGGGCTACAATTTGCACAAACACACATTGTGACCCTCAGCGTGAGCCCTGTCCTCACGTAAAGCCTCTTAGTGACTGGAACAACAGCCCACATATGGGGCTTGCCAATCCCCTAGTCCCCCAATCTCAACCAGAGTTAGAGATGTCTAGTCACCCCTACTCAGGGCACTGCTCTGGAATCCCTCTTTGGTGGGACACCTGAGGTAAAAAAAAAAAAAATACAGAAAGTACTCTTCCCATCCACAGAATGATCCCAACCACTTGGAATCAGGCCAAATCACCAGAGAAAGACTTGTCCATGGCCCTTGAGGACACCCCGACATTCCATGGCCACCGTAGGCACAAAATCCAGAGACAAAAGCCTGAGCAAACGCCACATACTCGCCCTTTGTTCATAGCCCGGAAAATTCTCACGGTCTGTAGATCGAGCCTTCATACATACATCCCCAAACCTAAGCTGAGTTTGTGTTTTCAGACTTCTGTCCCCACAGTCCTGGCCCACACACCATCCAAGCTGGGGCCCCTGGAGCCACACCTGAGGACTGTGGCTTCCTTCTCCAGGGGAATTCTGCCATTTCCATTGGCCACAACGCTATAGATTAGGAGAAACCTCCAAACTCCCCGAGGTCATCCCAATAGTGTTGGCTGCCCAGGACAAACAGGGATGATCTTTCACAAGTTAGGAAACTACCTCCACTCAGACCCAGAGACAGATATCCTCATAGAATAAGATTGAACTGGACAGGCACTTAGGCCCTAATCAGATCCATTGCTTTTGTTTCCAGGCATCTCTCCTCAGAGGCCTGGTTACCAATACCAGCATATGGGGGATTACTGAGGCACTCATAGAAAAATCTCGTCTCCACATAGGAAATGTACTCTTTGGAGCTCTAGAAAAACCTCTGTTTAGGAGAATCTTTCAGGGCCCCGGATCAAGCGCCCCATTCCAAGGTCTCCATGGACTTAAACCCACATTATGATCTATCCTCGGTAGAGTCCATGTCAACTCATCCCCCTTGATTTCTCCGCCAGGGCCTGCAGATCAAACCTGCCTTGTTGCTAGGAGACAACTAGAATGGGAGGCGGGCTTCCCAGGCATCCAACCTTAGAACCCTACTCTGGAGTCGTTCCATATGGGACATCCTAGATACATCCAACAGGTCTCAGGTGTGCCACAGAAGGAATCTTTGCAGTCTGGTGCATCTCACAACTCCCATTGTGGGAAAATCTTCATGGCCTCTTGAGACGCTCCACTTTATAAAGGGGCCATCATGGACAGAAACTCCAACCTGAGCAAACGTCTGATATTCGCCCTGGCTTCAGGTGCATGAGATCTTGATTCAGCTCTGCAGAGTGTGCCTTCTGTGCCCTCACCCCAAAAACTAAGCCTAGCTTGTGTTCTCAGACTACCGTCCTCACACCCCTGGCCCAAAAGCCCTACAATTTGGCAATACTGGGGCCACAATGCAGCACTCTGCCTGCCCTCCACAAGAAAAACTTTGCCTTATGGAGCTTCCTAGAAACCCGAATGAGGATCAACTGAACGCCACTCGACTGCACCCCAAATATACAGTCTACTCTTTCTAATGCCCTGTCTGACACAGCATGAGCCCACACCTCCAGACCTACGCTCAACAGCTAGCCACACACTGAGCTCATGGTACCCATCAGGTCCTTAGGTCTTCATCTCTTCCCAACCTCGGTTTTCGGGTTTCAGAACCTAGACCTAAACTCCAATCACTGTCCAGGGGTGAACGTGATGCAGAAATCACAACTCTTCCTTCGCCATGGCCGGAAACCTTGTGGTTGGCATATTCTCCAACGTTCAGTGTAGGAGAATCCAGCGTGGCCCATGAGGTCCTTCCCATGCTTGAGGGCCTTGTTGGGCACAAATAGGCATTGTGACCCTCAGCATGAGCCCTGTCCTCAAGGAAGACCTCTCAGTGTCTGAATCAAGAGCCCACATATTGGACTTGCCATGCCCCTAGGCCCCCAAACTTAAACAGAGGTGGGGTTATCCAGTTGTCCCTACCAAGGATTCTGCTCTGGAATCCCTCTTTTATTGGCACACATGAGGTACATAAAATAAAATAAAAAAACAGAAAGGACACCTCCCATCCCACAGAATGTACCCAAACTCTTGGGATTGGGTCAAATCCTCAGAGAAGGAAAGCCGTCCACAACCCATGAGGCCACGCCCGCATTCGACCCACTTTGTTGACACAAATCCAGAGACAAAACCTGAGCAAGCACCTCAAACTCACCCTTTTTCATATCCCGAAGTGTTATCACGGTCTGTAGATTGGGCGTTCCATACCTATGTCCCCAATCCTAAGCAGAATTTGGGTTTTCAGACTTCTGTCCCCACAGGCCTGGCCCACACACACTCAAGGCTGGGCCCCTAGAGCCAAACTCAGAACTGTGCCTGCCCTCTCCAGGGTTTTTCTGCCCATTCCATGGGCCACAACCCTATAGATTAGGAGAAACTCCAAAATCCCGAGGCCATTCCCAATATTATAGGCTGCCCAGGACAAACAGGGGCGATCTGACACAAGCCGAGCAACTACCTCCCCTCAGATCCATAGACACGTATCCCCAGGAAAGAGATTGAACCGGACAGGCACCTAGGCCCTAATCCTATCCATTGCTTTTGTTTCCAGGCATCTCTCCTCAGAGGCCTGGTTTCCAATACCAGCATATGGGAGATTCCTTAGGCACTCATCAAAACAATTCTCTTCTCTACATAGGAAACGTACTCTTTAGAGCTCCATCAAAACCTCCGGTTATGAACATCCCTCAAGGCCCCGGATCAAGCACCCCATTCCAGGGTATCTATGGACACAAATGCACATTATGACCCATCCTCAACTCACCCATTTCAACACACCTGCCTCGGTTACTCCACTATATCCAGCAGATCGAACTTGCCTTGGCGCTATGAGACATCTGGAATGGGAGGCAGGCTGCCCAGGCATCAATCCTTAGAACCCTGCTCTGGATAACTTCCTTATGGGATGTCCTGGAGCCATCCAGCAGGTCTCGACTGTCCCACGGAAGGAATCATTGCGGTTTGGAGCATCTCACAATTCCCATCGTGGGAAAACCTCCATGGCCTCGTGACACCCTCCCCTTCATGAAGGGGCCGTCATGGACAGAAACTCCAACCTGAGCCAACGTCTGATCCTAGCTCTGTCTTCAGGTACACGGGATCTCGAATCATCTCTGCAGAGGGTTCCTGTCGTCCCCTCACCCCGAAATCTAAGTCTGGCTTGTGTTCTCAGAATTTTTTCCTCACACTCCTGGCTCACAAGCCTTCCAGTTTGGGAATTCTGGAGCCACTATGTGGCACTGTGTGTTCCTTCCAGAAGAAAAACGTTGCCCTCTGGGGCTACCCAGTAACCACAAATGAGTACCAACCTGCAGGAAACTCGACTGCACCCCAATGATACAGTCTGGCCTGGGCACTAATTCCCTGTCTGCCACAGCCTGAGCCTGCACCTCCCAACCCACACTCAACAGCTGAACGAACACTGAGCACATCAGACACACCATGGCCTTAGGTCTTCATCTCTTCCCAACCTCAGTTTTCAGGCTTCAGAACCTAGAACTTAAATCCAATCACAGTCCAGGAGTGAAAGTGTTGCAGAAATTAGAACTCCTTCTTCCCCATGGCCTGAAAACTTGTGGTTGCCATATTGTGCAACGTTCAGTGTAGGAGAAACCAGCATGGTACATTAGGCCACACCCTGACTTGAGGGGCTCCTTGGGCACAAAAACACATTGTGAAACTCAATGTGAGCCCTATGCTCAAGGAAGGCCTCTCAGTGTCTGGACCAAGAGCCCACATATGGGGCTTGCCATGTTCTTAGGTCCCAATGTTAACCAGAGTTCTGGTTGTCCAGTCGCCCCTTCCCAGGACTCTGCTGTGGAATCCCTCTTTTGGTGGTCCACCTGAGGTAAAAAAAAAAAAAAAGAAAAAAAAAAGAAAAAAAAAAACAGAAAGGCCTCCACCCTTCCCACAGAATGACCCCAAACTCTTGGGATTGGGTAAAATCCCCAGGAAGGGAGCCTCATCGATGGCCCATGAGGACACCCGGACATTCCATGGCAATCGTTGACACATATCCAGAAAAAAATAAGCATGAGCAAGCACCTCACTTTCTCCCTTTGTTCATATCCCGTAGAGTTCTCCTCACGGTCTATATATCGGGCCGGCCATACCTACAGACCCAAACCTAAGTGGAGTTTGTGTTTTCAGACTTTTGTCCAAATAGCCCTGGACCACACACGCTCCACACTTGGGTCCCTGGAGCCACACCTCAGGACTGTGCTTCCCTTTCAAGAGAATTCTTCCCACTCCATTGGTCACAACCTTGCAAATTAGGAAAAACCTCCAAAGTTACCGAGGCCATCCCAATAGTGTAGGCTGCCCAGGACAAACAGGTGTGATCTCAAACCAGCTGAGCAACTACCTCCACTCAGACAAAAGATGTCCCCAGAGAAGAATATTGAACCGGACAGGCCCCTAGGCCCTAATCAGATCCATTGCTTTGGTTTCCAGGCATCTCTCCTCAGAGGCCTCATTTCCAATACCAGCAAATGGTGGTTTCCTGAGGCACCAATAAGAACAAATCTCGTCTCCCCATGGAAAACTTGCTCATTGGAGCTTTGTTATAACCTCTGGTTAGGAGAATCCTTCAGGGCCCTGGTGCCACTGCCCCATACCAAGGTCTCAATGGACTCAAACCAACATTAAGGCCATCCTCAGGAAAGTCCATTTCAACTCATTTAAGACCATCCTCAGGAAAGTCCATTCCAACTCAGCCCCCTCTGATGCTACCCCAAGCCAGCAGATCAAATGTTTCTTGTTGCTAGGAGACAATTGGAATTGAGGCTGTCTGCCCAGGCATCCATACTTAGAACCCTGTTCTGGCAAAATACCTTATGAGACGTCCTGGAGCCATCGAACAAATCTTAATTGTCCCACAGAAGGAATCCTTGCGGTTTGGAGCATCTCACAACTATAATAGTGGGAAAACCCCCATGGCCTCATAATGCCCCCCCCCCTTCTGAAGGGGCCAACATGGACAGAAACTCCAACCTGAGCCAAAGTCTGATCCTCGACCTGACTTCAGACTCATGAGATCTCAATTCAGCTCTGCAGAGTGTGCCTGCCATGTCCATTCCCCGAAACCTAAGCGTAGCTTGTGTTCTCAGACTTCCGTCCTCACTCTCCTGGCCAACAAGCCCTCCAGTTTGGGAATTCCGAAGCCACAATGCAGCACTCTGCCTGCGCTCCAGAGGAAAAACTTTGCTCCATGCTGCTAATAAGAAACCCCAAATGATTATCTAATGCATGCCACTCGACTGTAAAGCAATTATACAGCCTACCCTGAATACGAATGCCCTGTCTGGCACAGCCTGAGACAAGACATCCCAAACGACACCTAGACAGCTGTCTCCAACCTGGACACAAGGGACCCGCTATGGCTGTAGTTCGTCATCTCTTCCCAACCTCGGTTTTCAGGCTTTAGAACCTAGACCTTATCTCCAATCACTGCCCAGGGGTGAACGTGATGCAGAAATTAGAATTCCTCCTTCCCCATGGCCAGAAACCTTGTGGTTGGCATGTTGTCCAACGTTCAATGTGGGAAAACCTGCATTGTCGGAAAGGCCACGCCAGTGCTTGAGGGCCGCCTAGGGCACAGACATGCATTGTGACCTGTAGCGTGAGTCCCGTATTAAAGTAACGCCTCTCAGGGGCTGGACCAAGATCCTGCATATGGGGCTTGTCATATCCATAGGCCCCCAGGCTTAACCAGAGAGCGAGTATTCCAGTTGTCAGTACCCACTGCTATGCTCCAGAATCCCTCTACTGGGGGGACACATGAAGCAGAAAACAGGTCTCTTCCCTTCCCACAGAATGAACCTGGGCAGAATTCCCCTGGAGAGGGAAGCCACAGTCCTCAGGTGTGGCTCCAGGGGCCCCAGCTTGGATGGTGTGTGGGCCAGGACTGTGGGGACAGAAGTCTGAAAACACAAACTCAGCTTAGGTTTGGGGATGTATGTATGAAGGCTCGATCTACAGACCGTGAGAATTTTCCGGGCTATGAACAAAGGGCGAGTATGTGGCGTTTGCTCAAGCTTTTGTCTCTGGATTTTGTGCCTATGGTGGCCGTGGAATGTCGGGGTGTCCTCAAGGGCCATGGACAAGTCTTTTTCTGGTGATTTGGCCTGATCCCAAGTGGTTGGGATCATTCTCTGGATGGGAAGAGTCCTTTCTGTATTTTTTTTTTTTTTTTTTACCTCAGGTGTCCCACCAAAGAGGGATTCCAGAGCAGAGCCCTGAGTAGGGGTGACTAGACATCTCTAACTCTGGTTGAGATTGGGGGACTAAGGCCTTGGGAAGCCCAATATGTGGGCTGTTGTTCCAGTCACTAAGAGGCTTTACATGAGGATTGGGCTCACGCTGAGGATCACAAAGTGTGTTTGTGCAAATTGTAGCCCTCAGGGATAGGTGGGGCCTCATAGTCCATGCTGCTTTCTCCTACAATGAACGTTGGACCACATGCCAACCACAAGGTTTCTTGCCATGGCGAAGGAGAAGTTCTGATTCTTGTATCACGTTCACTCCTGAGCAGTGAGTGGAGATAAGGTCTAGGTTCTGAAGGTGAAAACTGAGGTTGGGTAGAGATGATGGCCGAAAGCCATTGTGGGTTTGATATGCTCAGTGTACGGCCAGCTGTCTGGGTGTTGGACTGGAGGTCTGCCTTCAGGCTGTGTCAGACAGGGCTTTAGTGCACAGGCTAGATTGTATAATTGGGGTATGGTCGAGTGGCATGCAGGTTGTTACTCATTTGGCGTTTCTGGTTAGCCCTATAGGGCAACATTTTACTTCTGGAGGGCAGGCAGAGTGCTGCATTGTGTATCCAGAATTGCCAAACTGGAGGGGTGTGGCCAGGATTGTGAAGATGGAAGTCTGAGAACACAAGTTAGGCTTAGGTTTCGGGGCGAGGGCACAGCAGGCACACTCTCAAGTGCTGAATCGAGATCTCGTGCTTCTGAATTCAGGGCGCGGATCAGACGTTGGCTTAGGATGGAGTTTCTGTCCATGATGGCCCATTTATGAAGGTGTGGGGCATCATGAGGAAATGGAGGTTTTCTCACAGTGGGATTGTGTGATGCTTCAAACCACAAGGACTCATTCTGCGAGACAGTCAAGACAGGTTGGTTGGATTCAAGACGTCCCATAAAGAAATTCTCCAGAGCAGGGTTCTAAGGATGGATGCCTGGGCAGCCCACCTTGCATTCCAACTGTCTCCTAGTGACAAGGCAGGTTTGATCTGCTGGCTCTGGGTGAGCAGCCGAGGGGGCTGATTTGAAATGGACTCTCCTGAGGATGGATCATAATGTAAGTTTGTGTCCTTGGAGACCTTGGAATTGGGCCATGGTGCCAGCGCCCTGAAGATCCTCCTAACCTGAGGTATTGACACAGCTCCAAAGAGCAAGTTTCTCATGTGGAGATGAGATCTGTTCTGATTGTTTCCTTAGGAAACCCCCATATTCTGATATTGGAAACCAGGCCTCTGAGGAGAGATACATAGAAACCAAAGCAATGGATCAGAAGTTGGCTCAGGTTGGAGTTTCTGTCCATGATGGCCCCTTTATAAAGGGGAGCATCTCATGAGGCCATGTAGGTTTTCCCACGATAGGAGTTGTGAGATGCTCCAATCTGCAAGGATTCCTTCTGCAGGACAGTCAAGACCTGTTGGAAGGCTCCCAGGACATCTCATATGGAACGGAGCCAGAGCAGCATTCCAACGATGGATGCCTAGAGAGTCTGCTTTGCATTCAAGTTGTCTCCTAGCCACAAGGCAGGTTTGATATTCTGGCTCTGGGGGAGTAATCAACGGGGCTGAGTTGAAATGTACTCTCCTGCCGAATGGTCATAATGCGGGTTTGTGTCCATGGAGACCTTGGAATAGGGCGGTGGCTCCGGTTACCTGAAGGTTTCTCCTAACTGGAGGTTTTTACAGATCTCCAAAGGATAAGTTTCCCATGTGGAGACAAGATTTGTTCTGATTGGTATCTCAGGAATCCCTCATATGCTGGTATTGGAAAACAGGCCTCTGATGCTTAGAAACAAAAGCAATGGAACCAAATACGTACTAGGGGCCTGTCCAGTTTAATACCTTTCTCTTGGGATATCTATCTACGGGTGAGTTGAGGTCATTGCTCAGCTTGTGACAGATCACCCCTCTTTGTACTGGGCGGCCTACACTATTGGAATGGCCTCTGGGACTTTGGAGGTTTCTCCTAATCTGTAGGGTTGTGGCCAATGGAATGGGAAGAATTTCCTTGGAGAGGGCAGGCACAGTCCTGAGGTGTGGCTCCAGGGGCCTCAGCCCTGAGGGTGTGTGGGACAGGGATGTCAGGATAGAAGTCTGAAAACACGGTTTGGGGACGTAGGTATGGCAGGCCCGATCTACAGATTATGAGGAGAATTTTTTTGGCTATGACCTTATGGTGAGGCTTATGTCTCTGTATTTTGTGTCAATAGTGGCCATGGAATGTTGGGCTGGCCTCATGGGCCATGGAGGAGTCTTTCTCTCTGGGGATGGCCTGATCCCAAGTGATTGGGGTCATTCTGTGAGTGGGATGAATCCTTTCTGTGTTTACTTACCTCAAATGTCCCACCAAAGAGGGATTCCAGAGCAGAGCCCTGAGTATGGGTGACCAGATGTCTCTACCTCTAGTTAAGATTGCGTGACTTGGGGCATGGCAGGCCCCATATGTGGGCTCATGATCCAGCCACTGAGAGGCTTTACTTGAGTACAGGGTTCAAACTGAGGGTCCCAATGTGTGTTTGTGCCCACCGCAGCTCTTAAGCATGGGCAGGGCCTCAGGGACCCTACACTACCCTCAATGGCCCTACTACTACTCCTGTAGGCCCTTCAGGGTTCCTACACTGAACTTTGGATAAGATGCCAACCACAAGATTCTGGCAAGAGGGAAGGAGGAGTTATGATTTCTGCATCCCGTTTACCCATGGGAAATGAGTAGAGATAAGGTCTAGGTTTCTGTAGCCTGAAAACCAGGTTGGAAAGAGATGGCAACCTAAGGCTATGGCAGTTCAGATGTACTCAGTGTACGGCAAGCTGTCTGGGTGTCGGTTGGGAATTCAGGCCTCAGGTTGTGTCAGACAGGGCATTAGTGCACAGGCTAGACTATATAATTGGTGTACAGTTGAGTGGCATGCAGGTTTATCCTCATTTGAGGTTTCTGGGTAGACGCATAGGGCAACGTTTTTCTTCTAGAGGGCAGGCAGAGTGCAGCACTGTGTCATCGGAAATCCCAAAATGGAGGGCGTGTGGTCCAGGAGAGTGAGGACGGAAGTCTGAGAACACTAGCTATGCGTAGGTTTTGGGGTGAGGGCACAGGTACACTCTGAAGAGCTTAATCAAGATCTCGTGCATCTGAAGTCAAGGCGAAGATCAGCCGTTGGGTCAGGTTGGAGTTTCTTTCCATGATCCGACTTCATAAAAATTGGGGGCATCATTTGACCTTGGAAGCTTTCCATGATATGAGTTGTGAGGTGGTCCATGAACAAGGACTCCTGTGGGACAGTCGACACCTGTTGGATGGCTCAAGGATGTCCCATAAGGAACGACGCATGAGCAGGGTTCTAAGGGTTCTAAGGATCTATAAGGAGAGATGCCTGGAAACCAAAGCAATAGATCTGATAGGTGCCTATGGGCCTGTTCGTTCCTTTTTACCTCTGGGGACATTAGTCTATGGGTCTGAGTGCAGGTAGGTGCACAGATGGGCCCAGATTGCCCCTGTTTGTCCTGGGAAGCCACAAATATTGGGATGGCCTCCGGGACTTTTGATGTTTATCCTATTAGTAGGGTTGTGGCCATTGGAATGGTCACATACAATTCCCTTGGAGAGGGCAAGCCCAGTCTTCATGTTTGGCTCCAGGGGCCTGAGCCCGGGGTGTGTGTAGGCCTGAAAACCGAGGTTGAGAAGAGATGACGATCTAAGGCCATGACGGGTCCGATGTGCTCTGTGTGCGGCCAGCTGTCTGGGTGGGACCTGGAGGTCCAGGCTCAGGGTGTGCCAGAAATGGCTTTAGTGCCCAGATCAGCATATATATTTGGGGTATAGCCGAATGGCGTGCAGGTTGATCCTCATTTGGGTTTTCTGGGTAGCCCCAGAGGGCAATGTTTTTCTTCTGGAGGGCAGGCAGAGTGCTGCATTGTAGTTCTGGATTGCCAAACTGGAGGGCTTGTGGGCCAGTAGTCTGAGGACGGAAGTCTGAGAACCCAAGCTAGACCTAGGTTTCTGGGTGAGGATATGGCAGGCCTAATCTACAGACACGAATCGAGATCTCGTGCATCTGACGTCAGGGCGAGGATCAAACGATCGCTCAGGTTGGACATTCTGTTCCTGATGGCTCCTTTGAAGGGGGAGGGGGGTGGATCACGGGGCCTTGGGGGTTTTCCCACGATGGGAGTTGTGAGAAACTCCCAACTGCAAAGATTCTTCTGCAGGACAATTGAGACCTGTTGGTTGGCTCCAGGACAATGATTCCGAGCAGGGTTCTAAGGATGGATGGCTGGGTAGCCCACCTCGCATTACAATTGTCTGCAAGCAACAATACAGGTTAGATCTGCTGGATCTGGGGGAGCAACCGAGGAGGCTGAGTTGAAATGGACTCTCCCGTGGATGTGTCCTAATATGATTTTGTGTCTAGGGAGACCTTGGAATGAAGCGGTATCACTGGGGCCCTGAAGGGTTCTCTTAAAGAGAGGCTTTCACACAGCTCCATCGTGCAAGTTTCCCATGTGTAGATGAGATTTGTTCTGATGGGTGAGTCAAGAAACAGCCATATGCTGTTATTGAAATCCAGGCCTCTGAGGAGAGATGCCTGGAAACCAAAGCAATGGATCCGATAGTTGCCTAGGGGCCTGTTCAGTCCTTTTTACCTCTGGGGACATCAGGCTTCCGGTCTGAGTGCAGGTAGGTGCTCAGATGGGCCCAGATTGCCCCTGTTTGTCCTGGGAAGACACAAATATTGGGATGGCTTCAGGGAATTTGGAGGTTTACCGTATTAGTAGGGTTGTGGCCATTGGAGTGGACACATACAATACCCTTGGAGAGGGGAAGCACAGTCGTCATGTTTGGATCCAGGGGCCTGAGCCTGTAGGGTGTCTAGGCCAGGGCTCTTTGGACAGTTGTCTGAAAACAAAAACTCAGCTTATGTTTCGGGTCATACGTATGGCAGGACTGTTCTACAGACCATGAGGAGAACTCTTCAGGATATAAAAAAGGGCGAGTGTGAGGCTCTGGCTCAAGTCTTTCTCTGAGAATATCGTGTCACAATGGTCATGAAATTTCCGGGTGACTTCATGGGAAATGGACAAGTCTTACTCTCTGGGGGTTTGGCCCCGTCCAAAGAGTTTGGGGTCATTCTGTGGGATGGAAGAAGTCTGTTGTTCTGTTGTTGTTGATTTGTTTTGTTTTGTTTTTCAACCTCAGGTGTCCCACCAAATGAGGGATTCCAGAGTAGTGCCCTGGGGAGGGGCGACTGGAAAACCAGAAATCTGATTAAAATTGGGGCCTAGGGACATGTCAAGGCCATTATGACATCTAATGGTCCAGCCACTGAGAGGACGTACTAGAGGACAGGACTCACGCTGAGGGTCACAATGCGTGTTTATGCCCTCTTTGCACTCAAGAATGGGCGGGGCCTCAGGGTGAATGCTGGTTTCTCCTACACGGAACGTTGGACAACATGCCAACCACAAGGTTTCTTGCCATGGGTAAGGAGGAGTTCTGATTTCAGCATCACAGTCACCCCTGGGCAGTGATTGGAGATAAGGTCTAGGTTCTGAAGCCTGAAAACTGAGGTAGGGAAGAGATGAAGACCTACGGCCATGGAGGGTCTGATGTGCTCAGTGTGCGGTTAGCTGTCGGGGTGTTGTTCACGAGGTCTGGGCTCAGGTTGTCAGAGAGTGCATTAGTACCCAGGTTAGACTATATATTTTGGGTGCCTTCGAGTGCCGTGTAGGTTCTTATCTGAAGAACTCTTCAGGATATGAAGAATGAGCGAGTCTGAGGCGCGTGCTCAGGCTTTTGTCTCTGGATTTTGTATCAGCGATGGCCGTGGAATGTTGCGGAGGCCTCATGGGCCATGGACGAATCTTGCTATCTGTGGACTTGGCCCGCTCCCAATTGTTTTTCGTCAATCTGTGGGATGGGAGGACTCCTTTCAGGGTTGTTACCTCAGTTGTCCCACCAAAAGAGGAATTCCAAAGCAGAGCCTGGGGAAGAGTGAAGGGACAACCCGAACTATGGTTAAAAATTGGGGCCTAGGGGCATGGCAAGCCCAATATGCTGTCTCTCCATCCAGCCACTGAGAGGCCTTACCTGAGGACTGGGGTCAGGCTGATGGTCACAATGTGTGTTTGTGACCAATGTGGCCCACAAGTATGGGCGGGGCCTCATGGGCCACACTGGTTTCAACGACACTGAACCTTGGACAACATGCCAACCACATGGTTTCTTGCCATGGGGAAAAAGTTCTGATTTCTGCATCATTATCAAACGTGATTCGAGATAAGGTCTAGGTCCTGAAGCCTGAAAACCGAGGTTGAGAAGAGATGACGACCTAAGGCCATAGCAGGGACGATGTGCTCAGTTTGCGGCCTGCTGTCTGGGTGGGACCAGGAGGTCCAGGCTCAGGCTGTGTCAGAAAGGGCATTAGTGCCCAGGTCAGCCTATATATTTGGAGTACTGCCGAATGGCGTGCCCCGTTGATCGTCATTTGTGGTTTCTGGGTAGCCCCAGAGGGCAATGATTTTCTTCTGGAGGGCAGGCAGAGTGCTGCATTGTAGTTCTGGATTGCCAAACTGGAGGGCTTGTTGGCCAGTAGTCTGAGGACGGAAGTCTGAGAACCTAAGGTAGGGATAGGTTTCTGGGTGAGGATATGGCAGGCACAATCTACAGACCTGAATCGAGATCTCCTGCATCTGCAGTCAGGGGAGGATCAGACGATCGCTCAGGTTTGACATTCTGTCCCTGATGGCCCGTTCTTGAAGGGGGGGTGGATCAAAGGTCCATGGGGGTTTTCCCACGATCGGAGTTGTGGGAAGCTCCCAACTGCAAAGATTCTTCTGCAGGACCATTGAGACCTGTTGGTTGGCACTAGGACAACGATTCTGAGCAGGGTTCTAAGGATGGATGGCTGGGTAGCCCACCTCCCATTCCAATTGTCTCCAAGAAACAAGACAGGTTAGATCTGCTGGATCTGGGGGAGCAACCAAGGAGGCTGAGTTGAAATGGACTCTCCTGGGGATGTATCCTAATATGATTTTGTGTCTATGGAGACCTTGGAATGAAGCGGTGGCACTGGGGCCCTGAAGGGTTCTCCTAAAGAGAGGCTTTCACAATGCTCCATCGTGCAAGTTTCCCATGTGTAGATGAGATTTGTTCTGATGGGTGAGTCAAGAAACAGCCATATGCTGTTATTGAAATCCAGGCCTCTGAGGGGAGATGCCTGGAAACCAAAGCAATGGATCTGATAGGTGCCTAGCGGCCTGTTCGTTCCTTTATACCTCAGGGGGCATCAGTCTAAGGGTCTGAGTGCAGGTAGGTGCTCAGATGGGCCCATATTGCCCCTGTTTGTCCTGGGAAGCCACAAATATTGGGATGGCCTCAGGGACTTGGGAGGTTTATCCTCTTTGTAGGGTTTTTGCCATTGAAATGGGCACATACAATTCCTTTGGTAGGGCAAGCACTGTCATCAGGTTTGGCTCCAGGGGCCTGAGCCTGTAGGGTGTGTTATCCAGGGCTTTGGACAGTTAGTTGTCTGAAAACACATACTCGGCTTTTGTTTCGGGTCATAGTTATGGCAGGACTGATCTACAGACCATGAGGCGAACTCTTCGGGATATGAAAAAAGGGCGAGTGTGAGGCTCTTGCTCAAGTTTTTGTCTCTGGATATCGTGTCACCCATGGTCGTGAAATTTCCAGGTGACTTCATGGGAAATGGAAGAGTCTTACTCTCTGGGGGTTTGGCCCCGTCCAAAGAGTTTGGGGTCATTCTCTGGGATGGAAGAAGTCCGTTGCTCTGTTGTTGATTTGTTTTGTTTTGTTTTTCAACCTCAGGTGTCCCACCAAATGAGGGATTCCAGAGTAGAGCCCTGGGGAGGGGCGACTGGACAACCCGAAATCTGGTTAAAAATTTGGGCCTAGGGACATGTCAAGCCCATTATGACATCTAATGGTCCAGCCACTGAGAGGACGTACTAGAGGACAGGACTCACGTTGAGGGTCACAATGCGTGTTTATGCCCTCGTCGCACTCAAGAATGGGCGGGGCTTCAGGGTGAATGCTGGTTTCTCCTACACTGATGGTTGGACAACATGCCAACCACAAGGTTTCTTGCCATGGGTAAGGAAGAGTTCTGATTTCTGCATCACAGTGACCCGTGGGCAGTGATTGGAGATAAGGTCTAGGTTCTGAAGCCTGAAAACTGAGGTAGGGAAGAGATGATGACCTAAGGCCATGGCGGGTCTGATGTGCTCAGTGTGCGGTCAGCTGTCTGGGTGTTGGTCACGAGGTCCGGGCTCAGGTTGTCAGACAGTGCATTAGTGCCCTGGTTAGACTATATATTTTGGGTGCATTCGAGTGCCGTGTAGGTTCTTATCTGAAGAACTCCTCAGGAAATGAAGAATGATCGAGTGTGAGGCGCGTGCTCATGCTTTTGTCTCTGGATTTTGTATCAGCGATGGCCGTGGAATGTTGTGGAGGCCTCCGGGTCCATGGACAAATCTTGCTATCTGAGCACGTGGCCAGATCCCAATTGTTTTTCATCAATCTGTGGGACGGGAGGACTCCTTTCAGGTTTGTTACCTCAGGTGTCCCACCAAAACAGGAATTCCAAAGCAGAGCCCTGGGGAAGAGTGAAGTGACAACCCGAAATATAGTTAAAAATTGGGGCCTAGGGGCATGGCAAGCCCAATATGCTGTCACTCCATCCAGCCACTGAGAGGCCGTACCTGAGGACTGGGCTCAGGCTTAGGGTCACAATGTGTGTTTGTGACCAATGTGGCCTGCAAGCATGGGCGGGGCCTCATGGGCCACACTGGTTTCAACTACACTGAACCTTGCACGACCTGCCAACCACAGGTTTCTTGCCATGTGGAAAGAGTTCTGATTTCTGCATGATTTTCAATCTGGGCCGTGATTGGAGATAAGGTCTAGGTTCTGAAGCCTGAAAACCGAGGTTGAGAAGAGATGACGACGTAAGGCCATGGCGGGTCCGATGTGCTCAGTGTGCGGCCAGCTGTCTGGGTGGGGCCAGGAGGTCCAGGCTCAGGCTGTGTCAGAAAGGGCATTAGTGCCCAGGTCAGCCTATATATTTCGGGTACAGCTGATTGGCATGCAGGTTGATCTTCATTTGGTGTTCTGGGTTGCCCCAGAGGGCAATGTTTTTCTTCTGGAGGGCAGGCAGAGTGCTGCATTGTAGTTCTGGATTGCCAAACTGGAGGGCTTGTGGGCCAGTAGTCTGAGGACGGAAGTCTGAGATCCCAAGTTAGGCCTAGGTTTCTGGGTGAGGATATGGCAGGCACAATCTACAGACTTGAATCAAGATCTCGTGCATCTGTAGTCAGGGCGAGGATCAGACGATCGCTCAGGTTGGACATTCTGTCCCTGAAGGCCCCTTCTTGAAGGGGGGTGGTTCATGAGGCCATGGGGGTTTTCCCATGATGGGAGTTGTGAGAAGTTCCCAACTGCAAGGATTTTTCTGCAGGACAATTGAGACCTGTTGGTTGGCTCCAGGACAACGATTCTGAGCAGGGTTCTTCGGATGGATGGCTGGGTAGCCCACCTCGCATTCCAATTGACTCCTCGCAACAAGACAGGTTAGATCTGTTGGATCTGGGGGAGCAACCGAGGAGGCTGGGTTGAAATGCACTCTCCCGTGGATGTGTCCTTATATGATTTTGCGTCTATGGAGACCTTGGAATGAAGCGGTGGCTCTGGGGTCCTGAAGGGTTCTCCTAAAGAGAGGCTTTCACACAGCTCCATCGTGCAAGTTTCCCATGTGTAAATGAGAGTTGTTCTGATGGGTGAGAAAAGAAACAGCCATATACTGTTACTGAAATCCAGGCCTCTGAGTAGAGATGCCTGGAAGCCAAACCAATGGATCCGATAGGTGCGTAGGGGCCTATTCGTTCCTTTTTACCTCTAGGGACATCAGTCTACGGGTCTGAGAGCCGGTAGGTGCTCAGATGGGCCCAGATTGCCGCTGTTTGTCCTGGGAAGCCACAAATATTGGGATGGCCTCAGGGACTTTGGAGGTTTATCCTCTTAGTAGGGTTGTTGCCATTGGAATGGGCACATACAATTCCCTTGAGAGGGCAATCACAGTCATCTGGTTTGGCTCCAGGGGCCTGAGCCTGTAGGGTGTGTAGGTCAGGGGTGTTTGGACAGTTTTCTGAAAACAAAAACTTGGCTTATGTTTTGGGTCATAGGTATGGCTGGACTGATCTACAGACGATGAGGAGAACTCTTCAGGATATGAAAAAAGGGCGAGTGTGAGGTTCTGCTCAAGTTTTTCTCTCTGGATGTCGTGTCACTCATGGTCGTGAAATTTCCGGGTGACTTCATGGGAAATGGATGAGTCTTACTCTCTGAGGGTTTGGCCCCGTCCAAAGAGTTTGGGGTCATTCTGTGGGATGGAAGAATTCTGTTGCTCTGTTGTTGTTGATTTGTTTTGTTTTGTTTTTCAACCTCAGGTGTCCCACCAAATGAGGGATTCCAGAGGAGAGCCCTGGGGAGGGGCGACTGGACAGCCAGAAATCTGGTTAAAAATTGGGGCCTAGGGACATGTCAAGCCCATTATGACATCTAATGGTCCAGCCACTGAGAGGACGTACTAGAGGACAGGACTCACGCTGAGGGTCACAATGCGTGTTTATGCCCTCGTCGCACTGAAGAATGGGCGGGGCCTCAGGCTGAATGCTGGTTTCTCCTACACTGAACGTTGGAGAACGTTGCCAAACACAAGGTTTCTTGCCATGGTAAGGAAGAGTTCTGATTTCTGCATCACAGTCACCGCTGGGCAGTGATTGTAGATAAGGTCTAGGTTCTGAAGCCTGAAAACTGAGGTAGGGAAGAGATGATGACCTAAGGCCAAGGCGGGTCTGATGTGGTCAGTGTGCGGTCAGCTGTCTGGGTGTTGGTCACGAGGTCCGGGTTCAGGTTGTCAGAAAGTGCATTAGTGCCCAGGTTAGACTATAAATTTTGGGTGCAATCGAGTGCCGTGTAGGTTCTTATCTGAAGAACCCTTCAGGATATGAAGAATGAGCGAGTCTGAGGCGCGTGCTCAAGCTTTTGTCTCTGGATTTTGTATCAGCGATGGCCGTGGAATGTTGGGGAGGCCTCATGGGCGATGGACAAATCTTGCTCTCTGTGGATTTGGCCCGATCCCAATTGTTTTTCGTCAATCTGTGGGATGGGAGGACTCCTTTCAGGTTTGTTACCTCAGGTATCCCACTAAAGGATGAATTCCAAAGCAGAGCCCTGGGGAAGCGTGAAGGGACAACCCGAACAATGGTTAAAAATTGGGGCCTAGGCACATGGCAAGCCCAATATGCTGTCTCTCCTTCCAGCCACTGAGAGGCCTTACCTGAGGACTGGGCCAAGGCTGAGGGTCACAATGTGTGTTTGTGACCAATGTGGCCCACAAGCATGGGCGGGGCCACATGGGCTACACTGGTTTCAAGTACACTGACCTTGGACAACATGCCAACCACAAGGTTTCTTGCCATAGGGAAAGAGTTCTGATTTCTAACCCGGGCCGTGTTTGGAGATAAGATATATGTTTTGAAGCCTAAATCCGAGGTTGAGAAGAGATGACGACCGAGGCCATGGCGGGTCCGATGTGGTGAGTGTGCGGCCAGCTGTCTGGGTGGGGCCTGGAGGTCAAGCTCAGGCTGTGTCAGAAAGGGCATTAGTGCCCAGGTCAGCCTATATATTTGGGGTACAGCCGAATGGTTTGACCAGTTGATCCTCATTTGTGGTTTCTGGGTAGCCCCAGAGGGCACTGTTTTTCTTCTGGAGGGCAGGCAGTGTGCTGCATTGTAGTTCTGGATTGCCAAATTGGAGGGCTTGTGGGCCAGTAGTCTGAGGACAGAAGTCTGAGAATCCAAGCTAGGCCTCGGTTTCTGGGTGAGGATATGGCAGGCACAATCTACAGACCTGAATTGAGATCTGATGCAACTGATTCAGGGCGAGTTTCTGATGATCGCTCAGATTGGACATTCTGTCCCTGATGGCCCCTTCTTGAAGGGGGGGTGGATCACGAGGCCATGGGGGTTTTCCCACGATGGGAGTTGTGAAAAGCTCCCAAGTGCAAAGATTCTTTGCAGGACAATTGAGACCTGTTGGCTGGCTCCAGGACAACGATTCCGAGCAGGGTTCTAAGGATGGATGTCTGGGTAGTTCACCTCGCATTCCAATTGTCTCCAAGCAACAAGACAGGTTAGATCTGCTGGATCTGGGGGAGCAACCGAGGAGGCTGAGTTGTAATGGACTCTCCTGTGGATTGTCCTAATACGATTTCGTGTCTATGGAGACCTTGTAATGAAGCGGTGGCACTGGGGCCCTGAAGGTTTCTCCTAAAGAGAGGCCTTCACACAGCTCCATCGTGCAAGTTTCCCATGTGTAGATGAGATTGTTCTGATGGGTGAGTCATGAAACAGCGATATGCTGTTATTGAAATCCAGGCCTCTGAGGAGAGATGCCTGGAAACCAAAAAATGGATCTGATAGTTGCCTAGGGGCCTGTTCGTTCCTTTTTACCTCTGGGGACATCAGTCTACGTGTCTGAGTGCCGGTAGGTGCTCAGATGGGCCCAGATTGACCCTGTTTGTCCTGGGAAGCCACAAATATTGGGATGGCCTCAGGGACTTTGGAGGTTTTTCCTATTAGTTGGGTTGTGGCCATTGGAGTGGACACATACAATTCCCTTGGAGAGGGCAAGCACAGTCGTCAGGTTTGGCTCCAGGGGCCTGAGCCTCTAGGGTGTGTAGGCCAGGGCTGTTTGGACAGTTGTCTGAAAACACAAACTCGGCTTATGTTTCGGGTCATAGGTATGGCATGACTGATCTACATACCATGAGGATAACACTTCGGGATATGAGAAAAGGGCGAGTGTGAGGCTCTTGCTCAAGTTTTTGTCTCTGGATATCGAGTCACTCATGGTCGTGAAATTTCCGTGTGACTTCATGGGAAATGGACGAGTCTTACTCTCTGGGGGTTTGGCCCTGTCCAAAGAGTTTGGGGTCATTGTGTGGGATGAAATAAGTCCGTTGCTCTGTTGTTGCTGATTTATTTTCTTTTGTTTTTCAACCTCAGGTGTCCCACCAAATGAGGGATTCCAGAGTATAGACCTGGGAAGGGGCGACTGGACAACCAGAAATCTTGTTAAAAATTGGGGCCTAGGGACATGTCAAGCCCATTATGACATCTAATGGTCCAGCCACTGAGAGGACATTCTAGAGAACAGGACTCACGCTGAGTGTCACAATGCGTGTTAATGCCCTCGTCGTACTCAAGAATGGGCGGGGCCTCAGGGTGAATGCTGGTTTCTCCTACACTGAACGTAGGACAACATGCCAACCACAAGGTTTCTTGACATGGGTAAGGAAGAATTCTGATTTCTGCATCACAGTGACCCGTGGGCAGTGATTGGAGATAAGGTCTAGGTTCTGAAGCCTGAAAACTGAGGTAGGGAAGAGATGATGACCTAAGGCCATGGCGGGTCTGATGTGCTCAGTGTACGGTCAGCTGTCTGGGTGTTAGTCATGAGGTCTGGGCTCAGGTTGTCAGACAGTGCATTAGTGCCCAGGTTAGACTATATATTTTGGGTGCATTCGAGTGCCGTGTAGGTTCTTATCTGAAGAACTCTTCAGGATATGAAGAATGAGCGAGTCTGAGGTGTGTGCTCAGGCTTTTGTATCGGGATTTTGTATCAGCGATGTCCGTGGAATGTTGGGGAGGCCTCATGGGCGATGGACGAATCTTGCTGTCTGTGGACTTGGCCCGATCCCAATTGTTTTTCGTCAATCTGTGGGATGGGAGTACTCCTTTCAGGTTTGTTACCTCAGGTGTCCCACCAAAAGGGGAATTCCAAAGCAGAGCCCTGGGGAAGAGTGAAGGGACAACCCGAACAATGGTTAAAAATTGGGGCCTAGGGGCATGGCAAGCCCAATATGCTGTCTCTCCATCCAGCCACTGAGAGGCATACCTGAGGACTGGGCTCAGGCTGAGGGTCACAATGTGTGTTTGTGAACAATGTGGCCTGCAAACAGGGGGCGGGGCCTCATGGGCCACATGGTTTCAACTACACTGAAACTTGGAAAACATGCCAACTGCAAGGTTTCTTGCCATGGGGAAAGAGTTCTGATTTCTGCATCATTTTCATACCCGGGCCGTGATTGGAGATAAGGTCTAGGTTCTGAAGCCTGAAAACCGAGCTTGAGAAGAGTTGACGACCTAAGGCCATGGCGTGTCCGATGTGCTCAGTGTGCGGCCAGCTGTCTGGGTGGGGCCAGGAGTTCCAGGATCAGGTTGTGTCAGAAAGGGCATTAGTGCACAGGTGAGCCTATATATTTGGGGTACAGCCCAATTGCGTGCCCAGTTGATCCTCATTTGGGGTTCCTGGGTAGACCCAGAGGGCAATGTTTTTCTTCTGGAGGTCAGGCAGAGTGCTGCATTGTAGTTCTGGATTGCCAAACTGGACGGCTAGTGGGCCAGTAGTGTGAGGACGGAACTCTGAGAACCCAAGCTAGGCCTAAGTTTCTGGGTGAGGATATGGCAGGCACAATCTACAGACCTGAATCGAGGTCAGGTGCATCTGAAGTCAGGGCGAGGATCAGACGATCGCTCAGGTTGGACACTCTGTCCCTGATGGCCCCTTCTTAAAGGGGGGGTGGATCACGAGGCCATGGGGGTTTTCCCACGATGGGAGTTGTGAGAAGTTCCCAACTGCAATGAATCTTCTGCAGGACAATTGAGTCCTGTTGTTTGGACTCAATTGGACTCAACGATTCAGAGCTGGGTTCTAAGGATGGATGGCTGAGTGGCACACCTCGCATTACTATTGTCTCCAGCAACAAGACAGGTTAGATCTGCTGGAACTGGGGGAGCATCCGAGGAGGCTGAGTTGAAATGGACTCTCCCGTGGATGTGTCCTAATATGATTTTGTGTCTATGGAGACCTTGGAGTGAAGCGGTGGCACTGGGGCCCTGAAAGGTTCTCCTAAAGAGAGGCTTTCACACAGCTCCATCGTGCAAGTTTCCAATGTGTAGATGAGATTTGTTCTGATGGGTGAGTCAAGAAACAGCCATATGCTGTTATTGAAATCGAGGCCTCTGAGGAGAGATGCCTGGAAGCCAAACCAATGGATCTGATAGGTGCCTAGGGGCCTGTTCGTTCCTTTTTACCTCTGGGGACATCAGTCTAATGGTCTGAGTGCCGGTAGGTGCTCAGATGTGCCCAGATTGCCTCTGTTTGTCCTGGGAAGCCACAAATATTGGGATGGCCTCAGGGACTTTGGAGGTTTATCCTCTTAGTAGGTTTGTTGCCATTGGAATGGGCACGTACAATTGCTCCTGGAGAGGGCAAGCACAGTCATCAGGTTTGGCTCCAGGGGCCTGAGCCTGTAGGATGTGTAGGCCACGGCTGTTTGGACATTTGTCTGAAAACACAAACTCGGCTTATGTTTCGGGTCATAGGTATGGCAGGACTGATCTACAGACCATGAGGAGAACTCTTCGGGATATGAAAAAAGGGCGAGTGTGAGGCTCTTGCTCAAGTTTTTGTCTCTGGATATCGTGTCATCCAATGTCGTGAAATTTCCAGGTGACTTCATGGGAAATGGACGAGTCTTACTCTCTGGGCTTTGACCCCGTCCAAAGAGTTTGGGCTCATTCTGTGGGTTGGAAGAAGTCCTTTGTTCTGTTGTTGTTGATTTGTTTTTTTTTTTTGTTTTTCAACCTCAGGTGTCCCACCAAATGAGGGATTCCAGAGTAGAGCCCTGGGGAGAGGTGACTGGACCACCAGAAATCTGGTTAAAAATTGGGGCCTAGGGACATGTCAAGCCCATTATGACATCTAATGGTCCAGCCAATGAGAGGACGTACTAGAGGACAGGACTCACACTGAGGGTCACAAAGCGGGTGTATGCCCTCGTAGCTCTCAAGAATGGGCGGGGCCTCAGGGTGAATGCTGGTTTCACCTACACTGATGGTTGGACAACATGCCAACCACAAGGTTTCTTGCCATGGGTAAGGAAGAGTTCTGATTTCTGCATCACAGTGACCCGTGGGCAGTGATTGGAGATAAGGTCTAGGTTCTGAAGCCTGAAAACTGAGGTAGGGAAGAGATGATGACCTAAGGCCATGGCGGGTCTGATGTGCTCAGTGTGCGGTCAGCTGTCTGGGTGTTGGTCACGAGGTCCGGGCTCAGGTTGTCCCACAGTGCATTAGTGCCCAGGTTAGACTATATATTTTGGGTGCATTCGAGTGCCGTGTAGGTTCTTATCTGAAGAACTCCTCAGGAAATGAAGAATGATCGAGTGTGAGGTGCGTGCTCATGCTTTTGTCTCTGGATTTTGTATCAGCGATGGCCGTGGAATGTTGTGGAGGCCTCCGGGTCCATGGACAAATCTTGCTATCTGAGCACGTGGCCAGATCCCAATTGTTTTTCGTCAATCTGTGGGACGGGAGGACTCCTTTCAGGTTTGTTACCTCAGGTGTCCCACCAAAACAGGAATTCCAAAGCAGAGCCCTGGGGAAGAGTGAAGTGACAACCCGAAATATAGTTAAAAATTGGGGCCTAGGGGCATGGCAAGCCCAATATGCTGTCACTCCATCCAGCCACTGAGAGGCCGTACCTGAGGACTGGGCTCAGGCTTAGGGTCACAATGTGTGTTTGTGACCAATGTGGCCTGCAAGCATGGGCGGGGCCTCATGGGCCACACTGGTTTCAACTACACTGAACCTTGCACGACATGTCAACCACAGGTTTCTTGCCATGTGGAAAGAGTTCTGATTTCTGCATGATTTTCAATCTGGGCCATGATTGGAGATAAGGTCTAGGTTCTGAAGCCTGAAAACCGAGGTTGAGAAGAGATGACGACGTAAGGCCATGGCGGGTCCGATGTGCTCAGTGTGCGGCCAGCTGTCTGTGTGGGGCCAGGAGGTCCAGGCTCAGGCTGTGTCAGAAAGGGCATTAGTGCCCAGGTCAGCCTATATATTTCGGGTACAGCCGAATGGCATGCAGGTTGATCTTCATTTGGTGTTCTGGGTAGCCCCAGAGGGCAATGTTTTTCTTCTGGAGGGCAGGCAGAGTGCTGCATTGTAGTTCTGGATTGCCAAAGTGGAGGGCTTGTGGGCCAGTAGTCTGAGGACGGAAGTCTGAGATCCCAAGTTCGGCCTAGGTTTCTGGGTGAGGATATGGCAGGCACAATCTACAGACCTGAATCAAGATCTCGTGCATCTGTAGTCAGGGCGAGGATCAGACGATCACTCAGGTTGGACATTCTGCCCCGAAGGCCCCTTCTTGAAGGGGCGGTGGTTCATGAGGCCATGGGGGTTTTCCCATGATGGGAGTTGTTAGAAGCTCCCAACTGCAAAGATTTTTCTGCAGGACAATTGAGACCTGTTGGTTGGCTCCAGGAAAACGATTCCGAGCAGGGTTCTAAGGATGGATGGCTGGGTAGCCCACCTCGCATTCCAATTGTCTCCAAGCAACAAGACAGGTTAGATCTGCTGGATCTGGGGGAGTAACCGAGGAGGCTCAGTTGAAATGGACTCTCCAGTGGATGTGTCCTAATATAATTTTGTGTCTATGGAGACCTTGGAAAGAAGCGTTGGCACTGGGGCCCTGAAGGGTTCTCCTAAAGAGAGGCTTTCACACAGCTCCATCGTGCAAGTTTCCCATGTGTAGATGAGATTTGTTCTGATGGGTGAGTCAAGAAACAGCCCTATGCTGTTATTTAAATCCAGCCCTCTGAGGAGAGATTCCTGGAAACCAAAGCAATGGATCCGATAGGTGCCTAGGGGCCTTTTCGTTCCCTTTTACCATAGCGGACATCCGTCCTCAGGTCTGAGTGCCAGTAGGGGCTCAGATGGGCCCAGATTGCCCTGTTTGTCCTGGGAAGCCACAAATATTCGGATGGCCTGAGGGACTTTGGAGGTTTATCCTATTAGTAGGGTTGTGGCCATTGGAATGGGTACATACAATTCCCTTGGATAGGTGAAGCACAGTCGTCATCTTTGGCTCCAGCGGCCTGACACTGCAGGGTGTGTGGACAGGGCTGCTTGGGTAGTTGTCTGAAAACACAAACTCGGCTTATGTTTCGGGTCATAAGTATGGCAGGACTGATGTACAGACCATGAGGAGAACTCTTCGGGATATGTAAAAAGGGCGATTGTGATGCTCTTGCTCAAGTTTTTGTCTCTGGATATCGTGTCACTCATGGTCGTGAAATTTCCGGGTGACTTCATGAGAAATGGACGAGTCTTACTTTCTGGGGGTTTGGCCCCTGCCAAAGAGTTTGGGGTCATTCTTTGGGATGGAAGAAGTCCGTTGCTCTGTTGTTGTTGATTTGTTTTGTTTTGTTTTTCAACCTCAGGTGTCCCACCAAATGAGGGATTCCAGAATAGAGCCCGGGCAGGGGCGACTGGACAACCAGAAATATGGTTAAAAATTGGGGCTTAGGGACATATCAAGCCCATTATGACATCTAATGGTCCAGCCACTGAGAGGACGTACTAGAGGACAGGACTCACGCTGAGGGTCACAATGCGTGTTTATATCCTCGTGGCACTCAAGAATGGACGGGGCTTCAGGGTGAATGCTAGTTTCTCCTACTCTGAACATTGGACAACATTCCAACCACAAGTTTTCTTGCCATGGGTAAGGAAGAATTCTGAATTCTGCATCAGAGTCACCCCTGGGCAGTGATTGGAGATAAGGTCTAGGTTCTGAAGCCTGAAAACTGAGGTAGGGAAGAGATGATGACCTAAGGCCATGGCGGTTCTGATGTGTTCAGTTTGTGGTCAGCTGTCTGGGACTTGTTCAGGAGGTCCGGGCTCAGGTTGTCAGACAGTGCATTAGTGCCCAGGTTAGACTGTATATTTTGGGTGCCTTCGAGTGCCGTGTAGGTTCTTATCTGAACAACTCTTCAAGATATGAAAAATGAGCGAGTCTGAGGCGCGTGCTCAGGCTTTTGTCTCTGGATTTTGTATCAGCGATGGCCGTGGAATTTTGGGGTGGCCTCATGGGCCATGGATGATTCCTGCTCTCTCTGGACTTGGCCCGATCCCAAATGTTTTCCGTCAATCTGTGGGATGGGAGGACTCCTTTCAGGTTTGTTACCTCAGGTGTCCCACCAAAAGAGGAATTCCAAAGCAGAGCCCTGGGGAAGAGTGAAGGGACAACCAGAACTATGGTTAAAAATTGGGGCCTAGGGGCATGGCAAGTCCAATATGCTGTCTCTCCATCCAGAGACTGAGAGGCGTTACATGAGGACTGGGCTCAGGCTGAGGGTCACAAAGTGTGTTTGTGACCAATGTGGCCCGCAAGCATGGGCGGGGCCTCATGGGGCACACTGGTTTCAACGACACTGAAACTTGGACAACATGCCAACCACAAGGTTTCTTGCCATGGGGAAAGAGTTCTGATTTCTGCATCATTTTCAAACCCGGGCCGTGTTTGGATATAAGGTCTAGGTACTGAAGCTCGAAAACTGAGTTTGACAAGAGATGACGACCTAAGGCCATGACGGGTCCGATGTGCTCTGTGCGGCCAGCTGTCTGGGTGGGGCCAGGAGGTCCAGTATCAAGCTGTGTCAGAAAGGGCATTAGTGCCCAGGTCAGCCTATATATTTGGGGTATAGCCGAAATGCATGCCCGTTGAACCTCATTTGGGCTACCTGGTTAGTCCCAGAAGGCAATGTTTTTCTTCTGGAGGACAGGCAGAGTGCTGCATTTTAGTTCTGGATTGCCAAACTGTAGGGCTTGTGGGCCAGTAGTCAGAGGACGGAAGTCTGAGAACCCTAGCTAGGCCTAGGTTTCTGGGTGAGGATATGGCAGGCACAATCTACAGACCTGAATCGAGATCTCGTGCATCTGAAGTCAGGGCGAGGATCAGAGGATCGCTCAGGTTGGACATTCTGTCCCTGATGGCCCCGCCTTGAGCGGGGGCGAGGATCATGAGGCCATGGTGGTTTTCCCACGATGGGAGTTGTTAGAAGCTCCCAACTGCAAAGATTCTTCTGCAGGACAATTGAGACCTGTTGGTTGGCTCCAGGACAATGCTTCCGAGCAGGGTTCTAAGGATGGATGGCTGGGTAGCCCACCTCGCACTCCAATTGTCTCCAAGCAACAAGACAGGTTAGATCTGCTGGATCTGGGGGAGCAACCGATGAGGCTCAGTTGAAATGGACTCTCCCGTGGATGTGTCCTAATATGATTTTGTGTCTATGGAGACCTTGGAATGAAGCGGTGGCACTGGGGACCTGAAGGGTTCTCCTAAAGAGAGGCTTTCACACAGCTCCATCGTGCAAGTTTCCCATGTGTAGATGAGATTTGTTCTGATGGGTGAGTCAAGAAACAGCCATACGCTGTTACTGAAATCCAGGCCTCTGAGGAGAGATGCCTGGAAACCAAAGCAATGGATCCGATAGGTGCCTAGGGGCCTGTTCGTTCCTTTTTACCTCTGGGGACTTCAGTCTACGGGTCTGAGTGCCGGTAGGGGCTCAGTTGGGCCCCTATTGCCCCTGTTTGTCCTGGGAAGCCACAAATATTGGGGTGGCCTCAGGGACTTTGGAGTTTATACTCTTAGTAGAGTTGTGGCCATTGGAATGGGCCCATACAATTCCCTTGGAGAGGGCAAGCACAGTCGTCAGGTTTGGCTCCAGGGGCCTGAGCCTGTAGGGTGTGTAGGCCAGGGCTGTTTGGACAGTTGTCTGAAAACACAAACTTGGCTTATGATTCAGGTCTTAGGTATGACAGGTCTGATCTATAGACCATGTGTAGAACGCTTCGGGATATGAAAAAAGGGCGAGTGTGAGGCTCTGGCTCAAGTTTTTGTCTCTGGATATTGTTTCGCTCATGGTCGTGAAATTTCCGGGTGACTTCATGGGAAATAGACGAGTCTTACTCTCTGGGGGTTTGGCCCCGTCCAAAGAGTTTGGGGTCATTCTGTGGGATGGAAGAAGTCCGTTGTTCTCTTGTTGTTGATTTGTTTTGTTTTGTTTTTCAACCTCAGGTGTCCCACCAATGTGGGTTTCCAGAGTAGAGCCCTGGGGAGGGGCGACTGGACAACCAGAAATATGGTTAAAAATTGGGGCCTAGGGACTTATCAAGCCCTTTATGACATCTAATGATCCAGCCACTGAGAGGACGTACTAGAGGACAGGACTCACGCTGAGGGTCACGATGCGTGTTTATGCCCTGGTCGCACTCAAGAATGGGCGGGACCTCAGGGTGATTGCTGGTTTCTCCTACACTGAACGTTGGACAACATGCCGACCACAAGGTTTCTTGCCATGGGTAAGGAAGTGTACTGATTTCTGCATCACAGTCACCGCTGGGCAGTGATTGGAGATAAGGTCTAGGTTCTGAAGCCTGAAAACTGAGGTAGGGAAGAGATGATGACCTACGGCCATAGCGGGTCTGATGTGCTCAGTGTGCGGTAAGCTGTCTGTGTGTTGGTCACAAGGTCCGGGCTCAGGTTATCAGACAGTGCATTAGTGCCCAGGTTAGACTATATATTTTGGATGCATTCGAGTGCCGTGTAAGTTCTTATCTGAAGAACTCTTCAGGATATGAAGAATGTGCGAGTCTTAGGCGCGTGCTCAGGCTTTTGTCTCTGGATTTTGTATCATCAATGGCCGTGGAATGTTGGGGAGGCCTCATGGGCCATGGACGAATTTTGCTCTCTGTGGACTTGGCCCGATACCAATTGTTTTTCGTCAATCTGTTGGATGGGAGGACTCCTTTCAGTTTTGTTACCAGGTGTCCCACCAAAACAGGAATTCCAAAGCAGAGCTCTGGGGAAGAGTGAAGGGACAACCCGAACTATGGTTAAAAATTGGGGCCTAGGGGCATGGCAACCCAATATGCTGTCTCTCCATCCAGCCACTGAGAGGCCGTACCTGAGGACTGGGCTCAGGCTGAGGGTCACAATGTGTGTTTGTGACCCATGTGGCCCTCAAGCATGGGCGGGGTCTCATGGGCATCCAGGTTTGAACTACACTGAACCTTGGACAACATGCCAACCACAAGGTTTCTTGCCATGGGGAAAGAGTTCTGATTTCTGCATCATTTTCAAACCCGGGCCGTGATTGGAGATAAGGTCTAGGTTCTGAAGCCTGAAAACCCAGGTTGAGAAGAGAGGAACTTAAGTCCATGAGGAGTCCGATGTGCTCAGTGTGCGGCCAGCTGTCTGGGTGGGGCCTGGAGGTCCAGGTTCAAGCTGTGTCAGAAAGGGCATTAGTGCCCAGGTCAGCCTATATATTTGGGGTACATCCGAATGGTGTGCCCTGTTTATTCTCATTTGGGGATTCTGGTTAGCCCCAGAGGGCAATGTTATTCTTCTGGAGGGCAGGCAGAGTGCTGCATTGTAGTTCTGGATTGCCAAACTGGAGGGCTTGTGGGCCAGTAGTCTGAGGACGGAAGTCTGAGATCCCAAGCTAGGCCTAGGTTTCTGGGTGAGGATATGGCAGGCACAATCTACAGACCTGAATCGAGATCTCGTGCATCTGAAGTCAGGGCGAGGGTCAGACGATCGCTCAGCTTGGATATCCTTTCCCTGATGGCCCCTTCTTGATGGGGGGGTTGATCACGGGGCCATGGAGTTTTTACCACGATGGGATGTGAGAAGCTCCCAACTTCAAAGATTCTTCTGCAGGACAATTGAGACCTGTTGGTTGGCTCCAGGACAATGCTTCCGAGCAGGGTTCTAAGGATGGATGGCTGGGTAGCCCACCTCGCACTCCAATTGTCTCCAAGCAACAAGACAGGTTAGATCTGCTGGATCTGGGGGAGCAACCGATGAGGCTCAGTTGAAATGGACTCTCCCGTGGATGTGTCCTAATATGATTTTCTGTCTATGAAGACCTTGGAATGAAGCGGTGGCACTGGGGCCCTGTAGGGTTCTCTTAAAGAGAGACTTTCACACTGCTCCATCTTGCAAGTTTCCCATGTGTAGATGAGATTTGTTCCGATGGGTGAGTCAAGGAATAGCCATATGCTGTTATTGAAATCCAGGCCTCTGAGGAGAGATGCCTGGAAACCAAAGAAATGGATCCGATAAGAGCCTAGGGGCCTGTTCGTTCCTTTTTACATCTGGGGACATCAGTCTACGGGTCTGAGTGCCTGTAGGTGCTCAGAAGGGCCCAGATTGCCCCTCTTTGTCCTGGGAAACCACAAATATTTGGATGGCTTCAGGGACTTTGTAGTTTTTTCCTATTAGTAGGGTTGTGGCCATTGGAATGGGCACATACAATTCCCTTGGAGAGGTCAAGCACAGTCGTCAGATTTGGGACCAGGGGCCAGAGCCTGTAGGGTGTGTAGGCCAGGGCTTTTTGGACAGTTGTCTGAAAACACAAACTCGGCTTATGTTTTGGGTCACAAGTATGGCAGGACTGATCTACAGAGCATGAGGAGAACTCTTCGGGATATGAGAAAAGGGCGAGTGTGAGACTCTTGCTCAAGTTTTTGTCTCTGGATATCGTGTCACTAATGGCCGTGAAATTTCCGGGTGACTTCATGGGAAATGGACGAGATTACTCTCTGCGGGTTTGGCCCCGTCCAAAGTGTTTGGGGTCATTCTTTGGGATGGAAGAAGTCCGTTGTTCTGTTGTTATTGATTTGTTTTGTTTTGTTTTTCATCCTCAGGTGTCCCACCATTGATGGATTCCAGAGTAGAGCCCTGGGGAGGGGCGACTGGACAACCAGAAATCTGGTTAAAAATTGGGGCCTAGAGACATGTCAAGCCCATTATGACAACTAATGTTCCAGCCACTGAGAGGACGTACTAGAGGACAGGACTCACGCTGAGGTCACAATGCGTGTTTATGCCCTCGTCGAACTCAAGAAGGGGCGGGACCTCAGGTGAAAGCTGGTTTCTCCTACACTGAACGTTGGACAACATGCCAACCACAAGGTTTCTTGCCATGGGTAAGGAAGAGTTCTGATTTCTGCATCACAGTCACCCCTGGGCAGTGATTGGACATAGGTGTAGGTACTGAAGCCTGAAAACTGAGGTAGGGAAGAGATGATGACCTATGGTGATGGCGGGTCTGATGTGCTCAGTGTTCGGTCAGCTGTCTGGGTGTTGCTCAGGAGGTCCCGGCTCAGGTTGTGTCAGACAGTGCATTATTGCCCAGGTTAGACTATATAATTTGGGTACATTCGAATGTCGTGTAGGTTTATTGTCATTTAATTTGCCCGGTTAGCTGATTAGGCAATATATTTTTTCTAGAGGGCCTGCAGAGTGCTGCAATGATGGTCCGGAATTGCCAGACTTGTGGGCTTCGGGGCAGGAGTGTGAGGATGGAAGTCTGAGAACACAAGCTAGGCATGGGTTTCAGGACGAGGGCACGGCATGTACCTCCTGAAGATCTGAAGCAATATCTCATGCATCTGAAGTCAGAGCGAGGATCAGACGTTGGCTCAGCTTGGATTTTCTGTTCATGACGCCCTCTTCATGAAGGGAGCGGATTCTCGAGAGAGTGGAGGTTTTCCCACGATGGGAGTGGTGGGATGCCCCCTCCTAGGATTCCTTCTGCGGGACAATTGAGACCTGTTGGACAGCTCCAGGACATCCCATATGGATGAGTCCAGACCAACGTTTGAGGATGGATGACTGGGTAGCCCGCCTCACATTCCAATTGTCTCCTAGCGACAAGACAGTTTAGATCTGATGGCTCTGCGAGAGCAACCGGGGTGGCTGAGTTGAAATGGACTTTCCTGAGGAAGGGTCTAATGTGTGTTTGTGTCCATGAGGGCCTTGGAATGGGGCGGTGGCACCAGGACCCTGAAGTATTCTCCTAAGCTTTTGACATAGCTCCCATGCACAAGTTTCCTTGTGGAGACGAGGTTTGTTCTGATGGGTGCCTCAGGAAAACCCCAATGCTGGTTTTGGAAACCAGGGTTTATGGGTTGGGTAGGCACAGTCCTAATGTGTGGCTCCAGGGTCCCCAGCCTGGAGGGTGTGTGTCCCAGGACTTTGAGGGCAGAAGTCTGAAAACACAAACTCAGCTTATGTTTGGGGACGTATGTATGGCAGGCCCGATCTACAAACCATGAGAAGACATCTTCAGGATATGAAGATAGTGCGAGTCTGAGGCGCTTGCTCAGGCTTTTGTCTCTGGATTTTGTTTCAGCGATGGCCGTGGAATGTCGAGGAGGCCTCATGGGCCATGGACGAATCTTGCTCTCTGTGGATTTGGCCCAATTCCAATTGTTTTTTGTCAATCTGTTGGATGGAGTACTCCATTCTGGGTTGTTACCTCAGGTGTCCCACCAAAAGAGGAGTTCCAAAGCAGAGCCCTGGGGAAGAGTGAAGGGACAACCCGAACTATGGTTAAAAATTGGGGCCTAGGGGCATGGCAAGCCCAATATGCTGTCTCTCCATCCAGCCACTGTGAGACCTTACCTGAGGACTGGGCTAAGGCTGAGGGTCACAATGTGTGTTTGCCACCTATGTGGCCCGCGAGCAATGGCGGGGCCTCATCGGACACACAGGTATCCACTACACTGAACATTATACAACAAGCCTACAGCAAGGATTCTTGCCATCGGGAAGGAGTTCTGATTTCTGCATCATTTTCAAACATGGGCAGTGATTGGAGATAAGGTCTAGGTTCTAAATCCTGAAAACCGAGGCAGGGAAGAGATAACGACCTAAGGCAATGGCTGGTCCGATGTGCTCAGTGAGCGGCCAGCTGTATGGGTGGGACCAGGAGTTCCAGGCTCAGCCTCTGTCAGAAAGGGCATTATTGCACCGGTCAGCCTATATATTTTGGGTATAGCCAAGTGTCGTGCAGGTTGATCTTCATTTGGGGTTTCTGGGTAGCCCCAGAAGGCAAAGTTTTTCTTCTGGAGGGCTGGCAGAATGCTGCATTATAATGCTGGATTGCCAAACTGGAGGGCTTGTGCGCCATTAGTCTGAGCATGGAAGTCTGAGGACACAAGCTAGGCATAGGTTTCTGGGTGAGGACATGGCAGGCACAATCTACAGACCTGAATTGAGATCTCGTGCATCTGAAGTCAGGGTGAGGATCAGAAGATCGCTCAGGTTGGACCTTATGTCCCTGAGGGCCCCTTCATGAAGGGGGTGGGATCACAGGGCCATGGGTGTTTTCTCACGATGGGAGTTGTTAGAGGCTCCCAACTTCAAAGATTCTTCTGCAGGACAATTTAGACCTGTTGGTTGGCTCCAGGCTAATGATTCCGAGCAGGGTTCTAAGGATGGATGGCGGGGTAGGCCACCTCGCATTCCAATTGTCTCCTAGCAACAAGACAAGTTGCATCTGCTGGATCTCGCGGAGCATCTGAATACGCTGAATTGAAATGGACTCTCCTGTGGATGGGTCCTCATGTGTTTTTTTTGTGTCTATGGAGACCTTGGAATGACACGGTGGCACTGGGGCCATTAGGGTTCTCCTAAACAGAGGCTTTGACATCGCTCCCACGTGCAAGTTTCCCATGTGTAGATGAGATTTGTTCTGATGGGTGAGTCAAGAAACAGCCATATGCTGGTATTGAAATCCAGGCCTCTGAGGAGAGATGCCTGGAAACCAAAGCAATGGATCTGATTAGGGCCTAGGGGCCTGTTCGTACTTTTTTTACCTCTGGAGATATCAGTCTACAAGTCTGAATGCAGGTAGGTTCTCAGATGGGCTCAGATTGCTCCTTTTTGTCCTGGGAAGCCACCACTATTGGGATGGCCTCAGGGACTTTGGAGGTTTATCCTATTAGTAGCGTTGTGGCCATTGGAATGGGCACACAGAATTCCCTTGGAGAGGGCAAGTACAGTCCTCAGCTTGGCTCCAGGGGCCTAAGCCTGTAGGCTGTGTAGGCCAGGTATGTTTGGACAGTTGTCTGACAACAGAAACTCGGCTTATGTTTCGGGTCATAGGTATGGCAGGACTGACTGATCTACAGACCATGAGGAGAACTCTTCGGGATATGAAAAAGGGCGAGTGTGAGGCTCTTGCTCAAGTATTTATCTCTGGATATCGTGCCATTCCTGGTCATGAAATTTCCGGGTGACTTCAAGGGAAATGGACGAGACTTACTCCCTGGGCTTTGGCCCTGTCCAAAGAGTTTGGGGTCATTCTGTGGGATGGAAGAAGTCCGTTTTTTGTTGTTGTTTTGTTTTGTTCTGTTTTTCAAACTCAGGTGTCCCACCAAATGAGGGATTCCAGAGTAGAGCCCTGTGGAGGGGCGATTGGACAACCAGAATTCTGGTTAAAATTGGTGCCTAGGGACAGCTAGACTTGGGTTGCAGGGCGAGGGCACGGCATGTACCCCCTGAAGATCTGAAGCACTATCTCATGCATCTGAAGTCAGAGCGAGGATCAGACGTTGGCTCAGCTTGGATTTTCTGTTCATGACGGCCCCTTGATAAAGGGAGCCGAATCTCGGATGCCGTGGAGGTTTTCCCACGTTGGGAGTGGTGGGATGCCCCCTCCAAGGATTCCTTCTGCGGGACAATTGAGAACTGTTGGACAGCTCCAGGACATCCCATATGGATGAGTCCAGACCAACGTTCGAGGATGGATGTCTGGGAAACCCCACTCGCATTCCAATTGTCTCCTAGCGACAAGACAGTTTAGATCTGATGGCTCTGCGTGAGCAACCGGGGTGGCTGAGTTGAAATGGACTTGCCTGAGGATGGGTCTAATGTGTGTTTGTGTCCATGAGGGCCTTGGAATGGGGGCGGTGGCACCGGGACCCAGAAGTATTCTCCTAAGCTTTTGACATAGCTCCCATGCACAAGTTTCCTTGTGGAGACGAGGTTTGTTCTGATGGGTGCCTCAGGAAAACCCCAATGCCGGTATTGGAATCCAGGGTTTTGAGGAGACATGCCTGTAAACCAAAGCAATGGATCCGATTTTGGCCTAGGGTCCTGTCTGGTTCAATCTTCTTCTCTGGGGACATCCTTCTAGGGTATGAGTGGGGGTAGATGCTCAGCTGGTGTCAGACTGCCCTTTTTTGTCCCGGGCGACCTATACTATTGGGATGGCCTCAGGGACTTTGGAGGGTTCTCCTAATTTGTACGATTTTGACAATGGAATGGGCAGAATTCCCATGGGTTGGGTAGGCACAGTCCTAATGTGTGGCTCCAGGGTCCCCAGCCTGGAGGGTGTGTGTCCCAGGACTTTGAGGGCAGAAGTCTGAAAACACAAACTCAGCTTATGTTTGGGGACGTATGTATGGCAGGCCCGATCTACAAACCATGAGAAGACATCTTCAGGATATGAAGATAGTGCGAGTCTGAGGCGCTTGCTCAGGCTTTTGTCTCTGGATTTTGTTTCAGCGATGGCCGTGGAATGTCGAGGAGGCCTCATGGGCCATGGACGAATCTTGCTCTCTGTGGATTTGGCCCAATTCCAATTGTTTTTTTGTCAATCTGTTGGATGGAGTACTCCATTCTGGGTTGTTACCTCAGGTGTCCCACCAAAAGAGGAGTTCCAAAGCAGAGCCCTGGGGAAGAGTGAAGGGACAACCCGAACTATGGTTAAAAATTGGGGCCTAGGGGCATGGCAAGCCCAATATGCTGTCTCTCCATCCAGCCACTGTGAGACCTTACCTGAGGACTGGGCTAAGGCTGAGGGTCACAATGTGTGTTTGCCACCTATGTGGCCCGCGAGCAATGGCGGGGCCTCATCGGACACACAGGTATCCACTACACTGAACATTATACAACAAGCCTACAGCAAGGATTCTTGCCATCGGGAAGGAGTTCTGATTTCTGCATCATTTTCAAACATGGGCAGTGATTGGAGATAAGGTCTAGGTTCTAAATCCTGAAAACCGAGGCAGGGAAGAGATAACGACCTAAGGCAATGGCTGGTCCGATGTGCTCAGTGAGCGGCCAGCTGTATGGGTGGGACCAGGAGTTCCAGGCTCAGCCTCTGTCAGAAAGGGCATTATTGCACCGGTCAGCCTATATATTTTGGGTATAGCCAAGTGTCGTGCAGGTTGATCTTCATTTGGGGTTTCTGGGTAGCCCCAGAAGGCAAAGTTTTTCTTCTGGAGGGCTGGCAGAATGCTGCATTATAATGCTGGATTGCCAAACTGGAGGGCTTGTGGGCCATTAGTCTGAGCATGGAAGTCTGAGGACACAAGCTAGGCATAGGTTTCTGGGTGAGGACATGGCAGGCACAATCTACAGACCTGAATTGAGATCTCGTGCATCTGAAGTCAGGGTGAGGATCAGAAGATCGCTCAGGTTGGACCTTATGTCCCTGAGGGCCCCTTCATGAAGGGGGTGGGATCACAGGGCCATGGGTGTTTTCTCACGATGGGAGTTGTTAGAGGCTCCCAACTTCAAAGATTCTTCTGCAGGACAATTTAGACCTGTTGGTTGGCTCCAGGCTAATGATTCCGAGCAGGGTTCTAAGGATGGATGGCGGGGTAGGCCACCTCGCATTCCAATTGTCTCCTAGCAACAAGACAAGTTGCATCTGCTGGATCTCGCGGAGCATCTGAATACGCTGAATTGAAATGGACTCTCCTGTGGATGGGTCCTCATGTGTTTTTGTGTCTATGGAGACCTTGGAATGACACGGTGGCACTGGGGCCATTAGGGTTCTCCTAAACAGAGGCTTTGACATCGCTCCCACGTGCAAGTTTCCCATGTGTAGATGAGATTTGTTCTGATGGGTGAGTCAAGAAACAGCCATATGCTGGTATTGAAATCCAGGCCTCTGAGGAGAGATGCCTGGAAACCAAAGCAATGGATCTGATTAGGGCCTAGGGGCCTGTTCGTACTTTTTTTTACCTCTGGAGATATCAGTCTACAAGTCTGAATGCAGGTAGGTTCTCAGATGGGCTCAGATTGCTCCTTTTTGTCCTGGGAAGCCACCACTATTGGGATGGCCTCAGGGACTTTGGAGGTTTATCCTATTAGTAGCGTTGTGGCCATTGGAATGGGCACACAGAATTCCCTTGGAGAGGGCAAGTACAGTCCTCAGCTTGGCTCCAGGGGCCTAAGCCTGTAGGCTGTGTAGGCCAGGTATGTTTGGACAGTTGTCTGACAACAGAAACTCGGCTTATGTTTCGGGTCATAGGTATGGCAGGACTGATCTACAGACCATGAGGAGAACTCTTCGGGATATGAAAAAGGGCGAGTGTGAGGCTCTTGCTCAAGTATTTATCTCTGGATATCGTGCCATTCCTGGTCATGAAATTTCCGGGTGACTTCAAGGGAAATGGACGAGACTTACTCCCTGGGCTTTGGCCCTGTCCAAAGAGTTTGGGGTCATTCTGTGGGATGGAAGAAGTCCTTTTTTTTGTTGTTAGTTTGTTTTGTTCTGTTTTTCAAACTCAGGTGTCCCACCAAATGAGGGATTCCAGAGTAGAGCCCTGTGGAGGGGCGATTGGACAACCAGAATTCTGGTTAAAATTGGTGCCTAGGGACAGCTAGACTTGGGTTGCAGGGCGAGGGCACGGCATGTACCCCCTGAAGATCTGAAGCACTATCTCATGCATCTGAAGTCAGAGCGAGGATCAGACGTTGGCTCAGCTTGGATTTTCTGTTCATGACGGCCCCTTGATAAAGGGAGCCGAATCTCGATGCCGTGGAGGTTTTCCCACGTTGGGAGTGGTGGGATGCCCCCTCCAAGGATTCCTTCTGCGGGACAATTGAGAACTGTTGGACAGCTCCAGGACATCCCATATGGATGAGTCCAGACCAACGTTCGAGGATGGATGTCTGGGAAACCCCACTCGCATTCCAATTGTCTCCTAGCGACAAGACAGTTTAGATCTGATGGCTCTGCGTGAGCAACCGGGGTGGCTGAGTTGAAATGGACTTGCCTGAGGATGGGTCTAATGTGTGTTTGTGTCCATGAGGGCCTTGGAATGGGGCGGTGGCACCGGGACCCAGAAGTATTCTCCTAAGCTTTTGACATAGCTCCCATGCACAAGTTTCCTTGTGGAGACGAGGTTTGTTCTGATGGGTGCCTCAGGAAAACCCCAATGCCGGTATTGGAATCCAGGGTTTTGAGGAGACATGCCTGTAAACCAAAGCAATGGATCCGATTTTGGCCTAGGGTCCTGTCTGGTTCAATCTTCTTCTCTGGGGACATCCTTCTAGGGTATGAGTGGGGGTAGATGCTCAGCTGGTGTCAGACTGCCTTTTTTTTGTCCCGGGCGACCTATACTATTGGGATGGCCTCAGGGACTTTGGAGGGTTCTCCTAATTTGTACGATTTTTTGACAATGGAATGGGCAGAATTCCCATGGGTTGGGTAGGCACAGTCCTAATGTGTGGCTCCAGGGTCCCCAGCCTGGAGGGTGTGTCCCAGGACTTTGAGGGCAGAAGTCTGAAAACACAAACTCAGCTTATGTTTGGGGACGTATGTATGGCAGGCCCGATCTACAAACCATGAGAAGACATCTTCAGGATATGAAGATAGTGTGCGAGTCTGAGGCGCTTGCTCAGGCTTTTGTCTCTGGATTTTGTTTCAGCGATGGCCGTGGATGTCGAGGAGGCCTCATGGGCCATGGACGAATCTTGCTCTCTGTGGATTTGGCCCAATTCCAATTGTTTTTTTGTCAATCTGTTGGATGGAGTACTCCATTCTGGGTTGTTACCTCAGGTGTCCCACCAAAAGAGGAGTTCCAAAGCAGAGCCCTGGGGAAGAGTGAAGGGACAACCCGAACTATGGTTAAAAATTGGGGCCTAGGGGCATGGCAAGCCCAATATGCTGTCTCTCCATCCAGCCACTGTGAGACCTTACCTGAGGACTGGGCTAAGGCTGAGGGTCACAATGTGTGTTTGCCACCTATGTGGCCCGCGAGCAATGGCGGGGCCTCATCGGACACACAGGTATCCACTACACTGAACATTATACAACAAGCCTACAGCAAGGATTCTTGCCATCGGGAAGGAGTTCTGATTTCTGCATCATTTTTTCAAACATGGGCAGTGATTGGAGATAAGGTCTAGGTTCTAAATCCTGAAAACCGAGGCAGGGAAGAGATAACGACCTAAGGCAATGGCTGGTCCGATGTGCTCAGTGAGCGGCCAGCTGTATGGGTGGGACCAGGAGTTCCAGGCTCAGCCTCTGTCAGAAAGGGCATTATTGCACCGGTCAGCCTATATATTTTGGGTATAGCCAAGTGTCGTGCAGGTTGATCTTCATTTGGGGTTTCTGGGTAGCCCCAGAAGGCAAAGTTTTTCTTCTGGAGGGCTGGCAGAATGCTGCATTATAATGCTGGATTGCCAAACTGGAGGGCTTGTGGGCCATTAGTCTGAGCATGGAAGTCTGAGGACACAAGCTAGGCATAGGTTTCTGGGTGAGGACATGGCAGGCACAATCTACAGACCTGAATTGAGATCTCGTGCATCTGAAGTCAGGGTGAGGATCAGAAGATCGCTCAGGTTGGACCTTATGTCCCTGAGGGCCCCTTCATGAAGGGGGTGGGATCACAGGGCCATGGGTGTTTTCTCACGATGGGAGTTGTTAGAGGCTCCCAACTTCAAAGATTCTTCTGCAGGACAATTTAGACCTGTTGGTTGGCTCCAGGCTAATGATTCCGAGCAGGGTTCTAAGGATGGATGGCGGGGTAGGCCACCTCGCATTCCAATTGTCTCCTAGCAACAAGACAAGTTGCATCTGCTGGATCTCGCGGAGCATCTGAATACGCTGAATTGAAATGGACTCTCCTGTGGATGGGTCCTCATGTGTTTTTGTGTCTATGGAGACCTTGGAATGACACGGTGGCACTGGGGCCATTAGGGTTCTCCTAAACAGAGGCTTTGACATCGCTCCCACGTGCAAGTTTCCCATGTGTAGATGAGATTTGTTCTGATGGGTGAGTCAAGAAACAGCCATATGCTGGTATTGAAATCCAGGCCTCTGAGGAGAGATGCCTGGAAACCAAAGCAATGGATCTGATTAGGCTAGGGGCCTGTTCGTTTTTTTTTTACCTCTGGAGATATCAGTCTACAAGTCTGAATGCAGGTAGGTTCTCAGATGGGCTCAGATTGCTCCTTTTTGTCCTGGGAAGCCACCACTATTGGGATGGCCTCAGGGACTTTGGAGGTTTATCCTATTAGTAGCGTTGTGGCCATTGGAATGGGCACACAGAATTCCCTTGGAGAGGGCAAGTACAGTCCTCAGCTTGGCTCCAGGGGCCTAAGCCTGTAGGCTGTGTAGGCCAGGTATGTTTGGACAGTTGTCTGACAACAGAAACTCGGCTTATGTTTCGGGTCATAGGTATGGCAGGACTGATCTACAGACCATGAGGAGAACTCTTCGGGATATGAAAAAGGGCGAGTGTGAGGCTCTTGCTCAAGTATTTATCTCTGGATATCGTGCCATTCCTGGTCATGAAATTTCCGGGTGACTTCAAGGGAAATGGACGAGACTTACTCCCTGGGCTTTGGCCCTGTCCAAAGAGTTTGGGGTCATTCTGTGGGATGGAAGAAGTCCGTTTTTTGTTGTTGTTTTGTTTTGTTCTGTTTTTCAAACTCAGGTGTCCCACCAAATGAGGGATTCCAGAGTAGAGCCCTGTGGAGGGGCGATTGGACAACCAGAATTCTGGTTAAAATTGGTGCCTAGGGACAGCTAGACTTGGGTTGCAGGGCGAGGGCACGGCATGTACCCCCTGAAGATCTGAAGCACTATCTCATGCATCTGAAGTCAGAGCGAGGATCAGACGTTGGCTCAGCTTGGATTTTCTGTTCATGACGGCCCCTTGATAAAGGGAGCCGAATCTCGATGCCGTGGAGGTTTTCCCACGTTGGGAGTGGTGGGATGCCCCCTCCAAGGATTCCTTCTGCGGGACAATTGAGAACTGTTGGACAGCTCCAGGACATCCCATATGGATGAGTCCAGACCAACGTTCGAGGATGGATGTCTGGGAAACCCCACTCGCATTCCAATTGTCTCCTAGCGACAAGACAGTTTAGATCTGATGGCTCTGCGTGAGCAACCGGGGTGGCTGAGTTGAAATGGACTTGCCTGAGGATGGGTCTAATGTGTGTTTGTGTCCATGAGGGCCTTGGAATGGGGCGGTGGCACCGGGACCCAGAAGTATTCTCCTAAGCTTTTGACATAGCTCCCATGCACAAGTTTCCTTGTGGAGACGAGGTTTGTTCTGATGGGTGCCTCAGGAAAACCCCAATGCCGGTATTGGAATCCAGGGTTTTGAGGAGACATGCCTGTAAACCAAAGCAATGGATCCGATTTTGGCCTAGGGTCCTGTCTGGTTCAATCTTCTTCTCTGGGGACATCCTTCTAGGGTATGAGTGGGGGTAGATGCTCAGCTGGTGTCAGACTGCCCTTTTTTGTCCCGGGCGACCTATACTATTGGGATGGCCTCAGGGACTTTGGAGGGTTCTCCTAATTTGTACGATTTTGACAATGGAATGGGCAGAATTCCCATGGGTTGGGTAGGCACAGTCCTAATGTGTGGCTCCAGGGTCCCCAGCCTGGAGGGTGTGTGTCCCAGGACTTTGAGGGCAGAAGTCTGAAAACACAAACTCAGCTTATGTTTGGGGACGTATGTATGGCAGGCCCGATCTACAAACCATGAGAAGACATCTTCAGGATATGAAGATAGTGCGAGTCTGAGGCGCTTGCTCAGGCTTTTGTCTCTGGATTTTGTTTCAGCGATGGCCGTGGAATGTCGAGGAGGCCTCATGGGCCATGGACGAATCTTGCTCTCTGTGGATTTGGCCCAATTCCAATTGTTTTTTGTCAATCTGTTGGATGGAGTACTCCATTCTGGGTTGTTACCTCAGGTGTCCCACCAAAAGAGGAGTTCCAAAGCAGAGCCCTGGGGAAGAGTGAAGGGACAACCCGAACTATGGTTAAAAATTGGGGCCTAGGGGCATGGCAAGCCCAATATGCTGTCTCTCCATCCAGCCACTGTGAGACCTTACCTGAGGACTGGGCTAAGGCTGAGGGTCACAATGTGTGTTTGCCACCTATGTGGCCCGCGAGCAATGGCGGGGCCTCATCGGACACACAGGTATCCACTACACTGAACATTATACAACAAGCCTACAGCAAGGATTCTTGCCATCGGGAAGGAGTTCTGATTTCTGCATCATTTTCAAACATGGGCAGTGATTGGAGATAAGGTCTAGGTTCTAAATCCTGAAAACCGAGGCAGGGAAGAGATAACGACCTAAGGCAATGGCTGGTCCGATGTGCTCAGTGAGCGGCCAGCTGTATGGGTGGGACCAGGAGTTCCAGGCTCAGCCTCTGTCAGAAAGGGCATTATTGCACCGGTCAGCCTATATATTTTGGGTATAGCCAAGTGTCGTGCAGGTTGATCTTCATTTGGGGTTTCTGGGTAGCCCCAGAAGGCAAAGTTTTTCTTCTGGAGGGCTGGCAGAATGCTGCATTATAATGCTGGATTGCCAAACTGGAGGGCTTGTGGGCCATTAGTCTGAGCATGGAAGTCTGAGGACACAAGCTAGGCATAGGTTTCTGGGTGAGGACATGGCAGGCACAATCTACAGACCTGAATTGAGATCTCGTGCATCTGAAGTCAGGGTGAGGATCAGAAGATCGCTCAGGTTGGACCTTATGTCCCTGAGGGCCCCTTCATGAAGGGGGTGGGATCACAGGGCCATGGGTGTTTTCTCACGATGGGGGAGTTGTTAGAGGCTCCCAACTTCAAAGATTCTTCTGCAGGACAATTTAGACCTGTTGGTTGGCTCCAGGCTAATGATTCCGAGCAGGGTTCTAAGGATGGATGGCGGGGTAGGCCACCTCGCATTCCAATTGTCTCCTAGCAACAAGACAAGTTGCATCTGCTGGATCTCGCGGAGCATCTGAATACGCTGAATTGAAATGGACTCTCCTGTGGATGGGTCCTCATGTGTTTTTGTGTCTATGGAGACCTTGGAATGACACGGTGGCACTGGGGCCATTAGGGTTCTCCTAAACAGAGGCTTTGACATCGCTCCCACGTGCAAGTTTCCCATGTGTAGATGAGATTTGTTCTGATGGGTGAGTCAAGAAACAGCCATATGCTGGTATTGAAATCCAGGCCTCTGAGGAGAGATGCCTGGAAACCAAAGCAATGGATCTGATTAGGGCCTAGGGGCCTGTTCGTACTTTTTTTTACCTCTGGAGATATCAGTCTACAAGTCTGAATGCAGGTAGGTTCTCAGATGGGCTCAGATTGCTCCTTTTTGTCCTGGGAAGCCACCACTATTGGGATGGCCTCAGGGACTTTGGAGGTTTATCCTATTAGTAGCGTTGTGGCCATTGGAATGGGCACACAGAATTCCCTTGGAGAGGGCAAGTACAGTCCTCAGCTTGGCTCCAGGGGCCTAAGCCTGTAGGCTGTGTAGGCCAGGTATGTTTGGACAGTTGTCTGACAACAGAAACTCGGCTTATGTTTCGGGTCATAGGTATGGCAGGACTGATCTCTACAGACCATGAGGAGAACTCTTCGGGATATGAAAAAGGGCGAGTGTGAGGCTCTTGCTCAAGTATTTATCTCTGGATATCGTGCCATTCCTGGTCATGAAATTTCCGGGTGACTTCAAGGGAAATGGACGAGACTTACTCCCTGGGCTTTGGCCCTGTCCAAAGAGTTTGGGGTCATTCTGTGGGATGGAAGAAGTCCGTTTTTTGTTGTTGTTTTGTTTTGTTCTGTTTTTCAAACTCAGGTGTCCCACCAAATGAGGGATTCCAGAGTAGAGCCCTGTGGAGGGGCGATTGGACAACCAGAATTCTGGTTAAAATTGGTGCCTAGGGACAGCTAGACTTGGGTTGCAGGGCGAGGGCACGGCATGTACCCCCTGAAGATCTGAAGCACTATCTCATGCATCTGAAGTCAGAGCGAGGATCAGACGTTGGCTCAGCTTGGATTTTCTGTTCATGACGGCCCCTTGATAAAGGGAGCCGAATCTCGATGCCGTGGAGGTTTTCCCACGTTGGGAGTGGTGGGATGCCCCCTCCAAGGATTCCTTCTGCGGGACAATTGAGAACTGTTGGACAGCTCCAGGACATCCCATATGGATGAGTCCAGACCAACGTTCGAGGATGGATGTCTGGGAAACCCCACTCGCATTCCAATTGTCTCCTAGCGACAAGACAGTTTAGATCTGATGGCTCTGCGTGAGCAACCGGGGTGGCTGAGTTGAAATGGACTTGCCTGAGGATGGGTCTAATGTGTGTTTGTGTCCATGAGGGCCTTGGAATGGGGCGGTGGCACCGGGACCCAGAAGTATTCTCCTAAGCTTTTGACATAGCTCCCATGCACAAGTTTCCTTGTGGAGACGAGGTTTGTTCTGATGGGTGCCTCAGGAAAACCCCAATGCCGGTATTGGAATCCAGGGTTTTTTGAGGAGACATGCCTGTAAACCAAAGCAATGGATCCGATTTTGGCCTAGGGTCCTGTCTGGTTCAATCTTCTTCTCTGGGGACATCCTTCTAGGGTATGAGTGGGGGTAGATGCTCAGCTGGTGTCAGACTGCCCTTTTTTGTCCCGGGCGACCTATACTATTGGGATGGCCTCAGGGACTTTGGAGGGTTCTCCTAATTTGTACGATTTTGACAATGGAATGGGCAGAATTCCCATGGGTTGGGTAGGCACAGTCCTAATGTGTGGCTCCAGGGTCCCCAGCCTGGAGGGTGTGTGTCCCAGGACTTTGAGGGCAGAAGTCTGAAAACACAAACTCAGCTTATGTTTGGGGACGTATGTATGGCAGGCCCGATCTACAAACCATGAGAAGACATCTTCAGGATATGAAGATAGTGCGAGTCTGAGGCGCTTGCTCAGGCTTTTGTCTCTGGATTTTGTTTCAGCGATGGCCGTGGAATGTCGAGGAGGCCTCATGGGCCATGGACGAATCTTGCTCTCTGTGGATTTGGCCCAATTCCAATTGTTTTTTGTCAATCTGTTGGATGGAGTACTCCATTCTTCTCTGGGTTGTTACCTCAGGTGTCCCACCAAAAGAGGAGTTCCAAAGCAGAGCCCTGGGGAAGAGTGAAGGGACAACCCGAACTATGGTTAAAAATTGGGGCCTAGGGGCATGGCAAGCCCAATATGCTGTCTCTCCATCCAGCCACTGTGAGACCTTACCTGAGGACTGGGCTAAGGCTGAGGGTCACAATGTGTGTTTGCCACCTATGTGGCCCGCGAGCAATGGCGGGGCCTCATCGGACACACAGGTATCCACTACACTGAACATTATACAACAAGCCTACAGCAAGGATTCTTGCCATCGGGAAGGAGTTCTGATTTCTGCATCATTTTCAAACATGGGCAGTGATTGGAGATAAGGTCTAGGTTCTAAATCCTGAAAACCGAGGCAGGGAAGAGATAACGACCTAAGGCAATGGCTGGTCCGATGTGCTCAGTGAGCGGCCAGCTGTATGGGTGGGACCAGGAGTTCCAGGCTCAGCCTCTGTCAGAAAGGGGCATTATTGCACCGGTCAGCCTATATATTTTGGGTATAGCCAAGTGTCGTGCAGGTTGATCTTCATTTGGGGTTTCTGGGTAGCCCCAGAAGGCAAAGTTTTTCTTCTGGAGGGCTGGCAGAATGCTGCATTATAATGCTGGATTGCCAAACTGGAGGGCTTGTGGGCCATTAGTCTGAGCATGGAAGTCTGAGGACACAAGCTAGGCATAGGTTTCTGGGTGAGGACATGGCAGGCACAATCTACAGACCTGAATTGAGATCTCGTGCATCTGAAGTCAGGGTGAGGATCAGAAGATCGCTCAGGTTGGACCTTATGTCCCTGAGGGCCCCTTCATGAAGGGGGTGGGATCACAGGGCCATGGGTGTTTTCTCACGATGGGAGTTGTTAGAGGCTCCCAACTTCAAAGATTCTTCTGCAGGACAATTTAGACCTGTTGGTTGGCTCCAGGCTAATGATTCCGAGCAGGGTTCTAAGGATGGATGGCGGGGTAGGCCACCTCGCATTCCAATTGTCTCCTAGCAACAAGACAAGTTGCATCTGCTGGATCTCGCGGAGCATCTGAATACGCTGAATTGAAATGGACTCTCCTGTGGATGGGTCCTCATGTGTTTTTTGTGTCTATGGAGACCTTGGAATGACACGGTGGCACTGGGGCCATTAGGGTTCTCCTAAACAGAGGCTTTGACATCGCTCCCACGTGCAAGTTTCCCATGTGTAGATGAGATTTGTTCTGATGGGTGAGTCAAGAAACAGCCATATGCTGGTATTGAAATCCAGGCCTCTGAGGAGAGATGCCTGGAAACCAAAGCAATGGATCTGATTAGGGCCTAGGGGCCTGTTCGTACTTTTTTTTACCTCTGGAGATATCAGTCTACAAGTCTGAATGCAGGTAGGTTCTCAGATGGGCTCAGATTGCTCCTTTTTGTCCTGGGAAGCCACCACTATTGGGATGGCCTCAGGGACTTTGGAGGTTTATCCTATTAGTAGCGTTGTGGCCATTGGAATGGGCACACAGAATTCCCTTGGAGAGGGCAAGTACAGTCCTCAGCTTGGCTCCAGGGGCCTAAGCCTGTAGGCTGTGTAGGCCAGGTATGTTTGGACAGTTGTCTGACAACAGAAACTCGGCTTATGTTTCGGGTCATAGGTATGGCAGGACTGATCTACAGACCATGAGGAGAACTCTTCGGGATATGAAAAAGGGCGAGTGTGAGGCTCTTGCTCAAGTATTTATCTCTGGATATCGTGCCATTCCTGGTCATGAAA
>NW_025421691.1:0-131564 GCF_011764305.1 Mustela putorius furo
GGCCTCAGACTGGAGGTTGTGTGGGAAACCTGGATTGTCCAGGATAGGAAGTCCTGAAAACACGGGTTTGGGGACCGTAGTTATGGGCAGCGGCCCGATCTACCAGACTATGAGGAGATTTTTTTGGGCTATGACCTAAGGGGATGCTTATTCTCGGGATTTTGTGTCAATTATTGGCCGTGGATTTCGGGCTGGACTCATGGGCCCTGGAGGAGTCTTTTCTCTCTAGGATGTCCTGATCCCAAGTGATAGGGGTCATTCTGTGGTGGGGAGGAATCCTTTCTGTGTTTACTTACCCTCAAATGTCCCAACACAAGAGGGATTCCAGATCAGAGCCCTGAGTAGGGGTGACTGATGTCTCTCTACCCTCTGGTTAAGATTGGGTGACTTGGGGCATGCAGGCCCCATATTCGGCTCATGGTCCCAGCCACTGAGAGGCTTTACTACTTCAGGACAGGGTTTAAACTGAGGGTCCAATGTTGTGGGTTTGTGCCCACCGCAGCTCTTAAGCATGGGCAGGGCCTCAGGGACCCTACGACTACCCTCAGGGGCCCTACTACGACTCCTGTAAGGCCCTACAGGGGTCCCTACACTGAACTTTGGATAAGATGCCACCACAAGATTCTTGGCGAGAGGGAAGGAGGAGTTATGATTTCTGCATCACGTTCACCCATGGGAAATGAGTAGAGATAAGGTCTAGGTTTCTGTAGCCTGAAAACCAGGTTGGAAAAGATGGCAAACTAAGGCCAATGGCGGTTGAGATGTTCTCAGCGTACGGCAAGCTGTCCGGGTGTCGTTGGGAATTCAGGCCTCAGTTGTGGTGTCAGACAGGGCATTAGTGCACAGGCTAACGACGATATAATTGGTGTACAGTTGAGGTGGCATGCAGGTTTATCCTCATTTGAGGTTTCTGGGTAGCACCTATAGGGCAACGTTTTTTCTTCTAGAGGGCAGGCAGAGTGCAGCACTGATTCATCAGAAAATCCCAAAATGGAGGGCGTGTGTGGTCCAGAGAGAGAGTGAGGACAGAAGTCTGAGAACACTAGCTATGCTTAGGTTTTGGGGAGAGGGCACAGCAGGTACACTCTGAAGAGCTTAATCAACAGATCTCGTGCATCTGAAGTCAAAGGCAAAATATCAGCCGTTGGGTCAGGTTGGAGTCTCTCTTTCCATGATGTGCTCTCAGTGTGAGGCCAGCTGTCATGGGTGGGGCCAGGGTCCAGGTCCAGGCTCAGGCTGTGTCAGAAAGGGCATTAAGTGCCCAGGTTCAGCCTATGTATTTGGGGTGGTACAGCCGAATGGCGTGCAGGTTGATCCTCATTTGGGGGTTTTCTGGGTAGCCCCAGAGGACAATGTTTTTCTTCTGGAGGGCAGGCAGAGTGCTGCATTGTAGTTCTGGATTGCCAAACTGGAGGGCTTGTGGGCCAGTAGTCTGAGGACGGAAGTCTGAGTACCAAAGCTAGGCATAGGTTTTGAGGTCTCTTGGTGATGATATGGCAGGCACAATCTACAGACCTTAATCGAGATCTCGTGCATCTGAAGCCAGGGCGAGGATCAGACGATCGCTCAGGTTGGGCCATTCTGTCCCTGATGGCCCCTTCTTGAAGGGGGGGGTGGATCACGAGGCCATGGGGGTTTTCCCAGGATGGGAGTTCTGAGAAGCTCCCAACTGGAAAATTTCTTCTGAAGGACAATTGAGACCTGTTGTTTGGATCCAGGACAACGATTCCGAGCAGGGTTCTAAGGATGGATGGGCTGGGTACGCCACCTCGCATTACAATTGTCTCCACGCAACAAGACAGGTTTAGATCTGCTGGATCTGGCAGAGCAACCGAGGAGGCTGAGTTGAAATGGACTCTCCCGTGGATGTGATCTAATATGATTTTATGTCTATGGAGACCTTGGAATGAAGCGGGTGGCACTGGGGGCCCTGAAGTGTTCTCCTAAAGAGAGAGGCATTCACACAGCTCCATCATGCATGTTTCCCATGTGTGGATGAGATTTGTTCTGATGGGTGAGTCAAGAAACAGCCATATGCTGTTATTGAAATCCAGGCCTCTGAGGAGGAGAGATGCCTGGAAACAAAAGCAATGGATCCGATAGGTGCCTAGGGGCCTGATGGTTCCTTTTTTTTACCACTGGGGACATCAGTCTTCGGTTCTAGGTGCAGGTAGGTGCTCAGATGGGCCCAGATTGCCCCTGTTTTGTCCTGGGATGCCACAAATATTTGGATGGCCTCAGGGACTTTGGAGGTTTTATCCTATTAGTAGGGTTTTGGCCTTTGGAATGGGGCACATAAAATTCCCTTGGATAGGGCAAGAACAGTCGTCAGGTTTTGGCTCTAGGGGCTTTGCCTGTAGGGTGTGTAGGCCAGGGCTGTTTGGACAGTTTGTCTGAAAACACAAACTCGGTTTATGTTTCGGGTCATAGGTATGGCAGGACTGACTCATCTACAGACCATGAGGAGAACTCTTCGGGATATGAAAAAAGGGCGAGTGTGAGGCTCTTGCTCAAGTTTTTTGTCTCTGGATATCGTAACACTCATGGTCGTGAAAATTCCGGGTGACTTCATGGGAAATGGACGAGTCTTACTCTCTGGGGGGTTTGGCCCCGTCCAAAGAGTTTGTGGTCATTCTGTGGGATGGAAGAAGTCCGTTGTTCTGTTGTTGTTGATTTGTTTTGTTTTGTTTTTTTCAACCTCAGGTGTCCCACCAAATGAGGGATTCCAGAGTAGAGCCCTGGGGACGGGCGACTGGACAACCAGAAATCTGTTTAAAAAATTCTGGTCTAGGGACATGTCAAGCCCATTATGACATCTAATGGTCCAGCCACTGAGAGGAAGTACTACTGGACAGGACTCACGCTGAGAGTCACAAATGCGTGTTTATGCCCTCGTCGCAATCAAGAATGGGCGGGGCCTCATTGTGAATGCTTGTTTCTCCTACACTGCACGTTGGACAACATGCCAACCACAAGGTTTCTTGCCATGGGTAAGGAAGAGTTCTGATTTCTGCATCACAGTCACCCCTGGGCCGTGATTGGACATAAGGTCTAGGTTCTGAAGCCTGAAAACTGAGGTAGGGAAGAGATTATGACCTAAGGCCATGTCGGGCCTGATGAGCTCAGTGTGCGGTCAGCTGTCTGGGTGTTGGACACGAAGTCCGGGCTCAGGTTGTCAGAGAGTGCATTAGTGCCCAGGTTAGACTATATTTTTGGGGTGCATTCGAGTGCCGTGTCGGTTCTTATCTGAAGAACTCTTCAGGATATGAAGAATGAGCGAGTCTGAGGCACATGCTCAGGCTTTTTTGTCTCCGGATTTTGTATCAGCGATGGCCATGGAATGTTGGGGAGGCCTCATGGGCCATGGACGAATCATGCTCTCTGTGGATATGGCCCAATCCCAATTGCTTTTCTTCAATCTGTGGGATGGGAGGACTTCTTTCAGGTTTGTTACCTCAGGAGTCCCACCCAAATGAGGAATTCCAAAGCAGAGTCCAGGGGAAGAGTGAAGGGTCAAACCCGAACAATGGTTAAAAATTGGGGCCTAGGGGCATGGCAAGCCCAATATGCTGTTTCTCCATCCAGGCACTGAGAGGCCCTTACCTGAGGACTGGGCTCAGGCTGAAGGTCACAATGTGTGTTTGTGACCAATGTGACCCACAAGCATGGGGGGGGCCTCATGGGCCGCACTGGTTTCAACTACACTGAAACTTGGACAACATGCCAACCACAAGGTTTCTTGCCATGGGGAAAGAGTTCTGATTTCTGCACCTTTTCAAACCCGGGCCGTGATTGGAGATAAGGTCTAGGTTCCGAAGCCTGAAAACCGAGGTTGAGAAGAGATGACGACCTGGCCACGACGGGTCCGATATGCTCAGTGTGCGGCCAGCTGTCTGGGTGGGGCCAGGAGGTCCAGGCTCAGGCTGTGTCAGAAAGGGCATTAGTGCCCAGGTCAGCGTATATATTTGGGGTACAGCCGAATGGCATTCAGGTTGATCCTCATTTGGGGTTTCTTGGTAGCCCGAGAGGGCAATGTTTTTCTTCTGGAGGGCAGGCAGAGTGCTACATTGCAGTTCTGGATTGCCAAACTGGAGGGCTTGTGGGCCAGTAGTCTGAGAACGGAAGTCTGAGAACCCAAGCTAGGCCTAGGTTTCTGGGTGAGGATATGGCAGGCATAATCTACAGACCTGAATCGAGATCTCGTGCTTCTGAAGTCAGGGCGAGAATCAGACGATCGCTCAGGTTGGACATTCTGTCCCTGATGTACCCTTCTTGAAGGGGGGGGTGGATCGCGTGGCCATGGGGATTTTCCCATGATGGGAGTTGGGAGAAGCTCCCAACTGCAAAGATTCTTCTGCAGGACAATTGAGACCTGTTGGTTGGCTCCAGGACAACGATTCCGAGCAGGGTTCTAAGGATGGATGGCTGGGTAGACTACCTCGCATTCCAATTGCCTCCAAGCATCAAGACAGGTCAGATCTGCTGGATCTGGGGGAGCAACCTAAGAGGCTGAGTTGAAATGGACTCTCCCGTGGATGTGTCGTAATATGATTATGTGTCTATGGAGACCTTGGAATGAAGCAGTGGCACTGGGGCCCTGAAGGGTTCTCCTAAAGAGAGGCTTTCACACTGCTCCATCGTGCATGTTTCCCATGTGTAGATGAGATTTGTTCTGATGGTGAGTCAAGAAACAGCAATATGCTGTTATTGAAATGCAGGCCTCTGAGGAGAGATGCCTCGAAACCAAAGCAATGGATCCGATAGGTGCCTAGAGCCTGTTTGTTCCTTATTACCTCTGGGGTTATCAGACTACGGGTCTGAGTGCAGGTAGGTGCTCAGATGGGCTCAGATTGCCCCTGTTTGCTTTGGAATTCCTCTTTTGGTGGGACACCTGATGTAACAACGCTGAAAGGAGTCTTCCATCCAACAGATTGACGAAAAACAGTTGGGATCGGGCCAAATCCACAGAGAGCAAGATTCGTCCATGGCCCATGGGGCCTCCTCGACATTCCACGGCCATCGCTGAAACAAAATCCAGAGACAAAAGTTTGAACAAGCGCCTCAGACTCGCACTTTCTTCATATCCTGAAGATGTCTTCTCATGGTTTGTAGATCGGGCCTGCCATACCTACGTCCGCAAACATAAGCTGAGTTTGTGTCCTGGGCCACACACCCTCCAGGCTGGGGACCCTGGAGCCACACATTAGGACTGTGCCTATCCAATCCATGGGAATTCTGCCCATTCCATTGTCCAAAATCGTACAAATTAGGAGAACCCTCCAAAGTCCCTGAGGCCATCCCAATAGTATAGGTCGCCTGGGACAAAAAAGGTCAGTCTGACACCAGCAGAGCATCTACCTCCACTCATACCCTAGAAGGATGTCCCCAGAGACGAAGATTGATCCAGACAGGACCGAATGCCAAAATCGGATCCATTGCTTTGGTTTACAGGCATGTCTCCTCAAAACCCTGGTTTCCAATACCAGCATTGGGGTTTTCCTGAGGCACCTATCAGAACCAAACTCGTCTCCACAAGGAAACTTGTGCATGGGAGCTATGTCAAAAGCTGAGGAGAATACATCATGGTCCCGGTGCCACTGCCCCATTTAAAGGCCCTCATGGACAGAAACACACATTAGACCCATCCTCAGGAAAGTCCATTTCAACTCAGCCACCCTGGTTGCTCCCGCAGAGCCATCAGATCTAAACTGTCTTGTCGCTAGGAGACAATTGGAATGCGAGGCGGGCTTCCCAGGCATCCATCCCCGAACGTTGGTCTGGACTCATCCATATGTGATGTCCTGGAGCTGTCCAACAGGTCTCAATTGTCCCGCAGAAGGAATCCTTGGAGGGGTATCCCACCACTCCCAACGTGGGAAAAATTCCACGCTCTCGAGAATCCTCTCCCTTCATGAAGGGGCCGTCATGAACAGAAAATCGAGGCTGAGCCAACGTCTGATCCTCGCTCTGACTTCAGAAGCATGAGATATTGCTTCAGATCTCAGGGGGTACCTGCCGTGCCCTCGCCCTGAAAACCCAAGTCTATCTTGTGTTCTCAGACTTCCATCCTCACACTCCTGGCACCGAAGCCTACAAGTTTGTCAATTCCCGACCATCATTGCAGCACTCTGCCTGCCCTCTAGAAAAAATATATTACCTAATGAGCTGCCCGGGCACATTAAATGAGAATAAACCTACACGGCACTCGAATGTACCGAAATTATATAGTCTATCCTGGGCAGTGGTGCACTGTGTGACACAACCTGAGCCGGGACCTCCTGAGCAACACCCAGACAGCTGACCGCACACTGAGCACATCAGAACCGCCATGGCCTTATGTCATCATCTCTGCCCTACCTCAATTTTCAGGCTTCAGAACCTAGACCTTATCTCCAATCTCTGCCCAGGGATGACTGTGATGCAGAAATCAGAACTCCTGCTTACCCAAGGCAAGAAACCTTGTGGTTGCCATGTTGTCCTACACTCAGTGTAGGATAAACCAGCATTCACCCTGAGGTCACGCCAATTCTTGAGTGCGACGAGGGCATAAACTCGCATTGTGACCCTCAGCGTGATTCCTGACCTCTAGTAAATCCTCTCATTGGCTAGACCATTAGATGTTATAATTGGCTTGACATGTCCCTAGGCCCCAATTTTTAACCAGATGTCTGGTTGTCCAGTCACAACTCCCCAGGGCTCTACTCTGGAATCCCTCATTTGGTGGGACACCTGAGGTTGAAAAACAAAACAAAAGAAATCAACAACAACAAAAAAAACCGACTTCTTCCATCCCACAGAGTGACCCCAAACTCCTTGGAGGGGGCCAAACCCCCAGAGAGTAAGACTCGTCCATTTCCCATGAAGTCACCTGGAAATTTCACGACCATGAGTGACACAATATCTAGAGACAAAAACGTGAGCAAGAGCCTCACACTCGCCCTTTTTTCATATCCCAAAGTGTTCTCCTCATGGTCTGTAGATCAGTCCTGCCTTACCTATGACCTGAAACATAAGCCGAGTTTGTGTTTTCAGACAACTGTCCCAACAACTCTGGCCTACACACCCTACAGGCTCAGGACCCTGAGGCCAAACCTGAAGACTGTGCTTGCCGTTTCCAAGGAAATTGTATGTGCCCATTCCAATGGCCACAACCCTACTAAGAGGATAAACCTCCAAAATTCCTGAGCCCATCCCAATAGTTGTGGCTTCCCAGGACAAACAGGGGCAATCTGAGCCCATCTGAGCACCAACCTGCACTCAGACCCGTAGACTGATGTAACCAGAGGTAATAAGGTACGAACTGGCCCCTAGGCATCTATCGGATCCATTGGTTTGGCTTCCAGGCATCCCTCCTCAGAGGCCTGGATTTCAATAACAGCATATGGCTGTTTCTTGACTCACCCATGAGAACAAATCTCATTTACACATGGGAAACTTGCACGATGGAGCTGTGTGAAAGCCTCTCTTTAGGAGAACCCTTCAGGGCCCCAGTCCCACCGCTTCATTCCAAGGTCCCCATAGACACAAAATCATATTAGGACACATCCACGGGAGAGTCCATTTCAACTCAGCCTCCTCGGTTGCTCCCCCAGATCCAGCAGATCTAACCTCTCTTGTTGCTTGGGGACAATTGGAATGCGTGGTGGGCTACCCAGCCATCCATCCTTAGAACCCTGCTCGGAATCGTGGTCCTGGAGCCAACCACCAGGTCTCAATTGTCCTGCAGAAGAATCTTTGCAGTTGGGAGCTTCTCACAACTCCCATCGTGGGAAAAACCCCATGGCCCCGTGATCCACCCCCCTTTCAAGAATTGGCCACCAGAGACAGAATGTCCAACCTGAGCTATCGCCTGATCCTCGCCCTGTCTTCAGATGCACGAGATCTCGATTCAGGTCTATAGATTGTGCCTGCCATATCCTCACCCAGAAACCTAGGCCTAGCTAGCTTGGGTTCTCAGACTTCCATCCTCAGAGTACTGGCCCACAAGCCCTACATTTTGGAAACCAGAACTACAATGCAACACTCTGTCTGCCCTCCAGAAGATAAACATTGCCCTCTGGGGCTACCCAGAAACCCCAAATGAGGATCAACCTGAACGCCATTCGGCTGTACCCCAAATATATAGGCTGACCTGGGCACTAATGCCCTTTCTGACACAGACTGAGCCTGGACTTCCTGGCCCCACCTACACAGCTGGCCGCATACTGAGCACATGGACCCGCCATGGCTTTAGGTCCTAATCTCTTCTCAACCTCGATTTTCAGGCTTCAGAACATGGACCTCATCTCCAATCACGGCCCGGGTTTGAAAACGATGCAGAAATCAGAACTCTTTCCCCATGGCAAGAAACCTTGTGGTTGGCATGTTGTCCAAGTTTCAGTGTAGTTGAAACCAGTGTGGCCCATGAGGCCCTGCCCATGCTTGCAGGCCACATTGGTCAAAAACACACATTGTGACCCTCAGGCTGAGCCCAGTCCTCAGGTAAGGCCTCTCAGTGGCTGGATGGAGAGACAGCATATTGGGCTTGCCATGGCCCTAGGCCTCAAGTTTAAAACATAATTCGAGTTGTCCCTTCACTCTTCCCCAGGGCTCTGCTTTGGAATTCCACTTTTGGTGGGACACCTGAGGTAAAAAAACCTGAAAGGAGTCCTCCCATCCCACAGATTGACGAAAAAAACAATTGGGATCGGGCCAAATCCACAGAGAGTAGGATTCGTCCATGGCCCATGAGGCCTCCCCAACATTACACGGCCAACGCTGGTACAAAATCCAGAGACAAAAGCCTGAGCACGCGCCTCAGACTCGCTCATTCTTCTTATCCTGAAGAGTTCTTTAGATAAGAACCTACACGGCACTCGAAGGCACCCAAAATATATAGTCTAACATGGGCACTAATGCACTGTCTGACAACCTGAGCCAGGACCTCGAGACCAACGCCCAGGCAGCTGACCGCACACTGAGCTCATCACACCAGCCATCGCCTTAGATGATCATCTCTTCCCTACCTCAGTTTTCAGGCTTGAGAACCTAGACCATATTTCCAGTCACTGCTCAGGGGTGACTGTGATGCAGAAATCAGAACTCTTCCTTACCCATGGCAAGAAACCTTGTGGTTGGCATGTTGTCCAACGTTCAGTGTAGGAGAAAGAAGCATTCACCCTGAGGCCCCACCCATTCTTGAGTGCGACGAGGGCATAAACACGCATTGTGACCCTCAGCGTGAGTCCTGTCCTCTAGTTCTCTCTCTCCGTAGCTGGATCATTAGATGTCATAATGGGCTTGACATGACCCTAGGCCCCAATTTTTAACCAGATTTCTGGTTGTCCAGTCGCCCCTCCCCAGGGCTCTACTCTGGAATCCCTCATTTGGTGGGACACCTGAGGTTGAAAAACATCAAAAAACAAATCAACAGCAACAGAACAACGGACTTCTTCCATCCCACAGAATGAACCCAAACTCTTTGGACGGGGCCAAACCCCCAGAGAGTAAGACTCGTCTATTTCCCATGAAGTCACCCGGAAATTTCATGACCATGAGTGACACGATATCCAGAGACAAAAACTTGAGCAAGAGCCTCACACTCGCCCTTTTTTCATATCCCGAAGGGTTCTCCTCATGGTCTGTAGATCAGTCCTGCCATACCTATGACCCGAAACATAAGCCGAGCTTGTGTTTTCAGACAACTGTCCAAACAGCCCTGTCCTACACACCCTACAGGCTCAGGCCCCTGGAGCCAAAGCTGACGACTCTGCTTGTCCTCTCCAAAGGAATTGTATGTGCCCATTCCAATGGCCTCATCCCTTCTAATAGGATAAACCTCCAAAGTCCCTGAGGCCATCCCAATATTTGGGGCTTCCCAGGACAAACAGGGGCAATCTGGGCCCATCTGAGCACCTACCGGCACTCAGACCCGTAGACTGATGTCCCCAGAGTTAAAAAGAACAAACAGGCACCTAGGCACCTATCGGATCCATTGATTTGGTTTCCAGGCATCTCTCCTCAAAACCTGGATTTCAATAACAGCATATAGCTGTTTCTTGACTCACCCATCAGAACAAATCTCATCTACACATGGGAAACTTGCACGATGGAGCTGTGTGAAAGCCTCCCTTTAGGAGAACGCTTCAGGGCATCAGAGCCACCGCTTCATTCCAAGGTCTCCATAGACACAAAATCATATTAGGACTAATCCACGGGAGAGTCCATTTCAACTCAGCCTCCTCGGTTGCTTCCCCAGATCCAGCAGATCTAACCTGTATTGTTGCTTGGAGACAATTGGAATGCGAGGAGTGCTACCCAGACATCCATCCTTAGAACCCTGCTCGGAATCGTTGTCCTGGAGCCAACGAACAGGTCTCAAATATCCTGCAAAAGAATCTTTGCAGTTTGTAGCTTCTCAGAACTCCCATCGTGGGAAAACTCCCATGGCCTCGTGTTCAACCCCCCATTCAAGAAGGGGCCATCAGGGACAGAATGTCCAACCTGAGCGATCGTCTGATCCTCGCCCTGACTTCAGATGCACGAGATCTCGATTCAGGTCTGTAGATTGTGCCTGCCATATCGTCACCCAGAAACCTAGGCCTAGCTTGGGTTCTCAGACTGCCGACCTCAGTCTACTGGCCCACAAGCCCTCCAGTTTGGCAATCCAGAATTACAATGCAGCACTCTGCCTGCCCTACAGACGAAAAACATTGCCCTCTGGGGCTACCCAGAAACCCCAAATAGGATCAACCTGCACACCATTCGGCTGTACCCCAAATATATAGGCTGACCTGGGCACTAATGCCCTTTCTGACACAGCCTGAGCCTGGACCTCCTGGCCCCACCCAGACAGCTGGCCGCAAACTGAGCACATCGGACCCGCCATGGCCTTAGGTCGTCATCTCTTCTCAACCTCGGTTTTCAGGCTTCAGAACCTAGACCTTGTCTCCAATCACGGTAGGGGTTTGAAAACAATGCAGAAATCAGAACTCTTTCCCCATGGCAAGAAACCTTGTGGTTGGCATGTTGTCCAAGGTTCAGTGTAGTTGAAACCAGTGTGGCCCATGAGGCCCCGCCCATGCTTGCGGCCACATTGGTCACTAACACACATTGACCCTCAGCCTGAGCCCAGGCCTCAGGTAAGGCCTCTCAGTGGCTGGATGGAGAGACAGCATATTGGGCTTGCCATGCCCCTATGCCGCAAGTTTTAAAAAGAGTTCGGGCTGTCCCTTCACTCTTCTCCAGGGCTCTGCTTTGGAATTCCTCTTTTGGTGGGACACCTGAGGTAACAAACCTGAAAGGAGAACTCCCATCCCACAGAGTGACGAAAAACAATTGGGATCGGGCCAAATCCACAGAGAGCAAGATTCGTCCATGGCCCATGAGGTCTCCCCAACATTCCACGGCCATCGCTGATACAAAATCCAGAGACAATAGCCTGACCACGCGCCTCAGACTCGGTCATTCTTTATATCCTGAAGAGTTCCTCAGATCAGAACATACACGGCACTCCAAGGCACCCAAAATATATAGTCTAACCTGGGCACTAATGCACTGTCTGACAACCTCAACCCGGACCTCCTGACCAACAAACACCCAGAGAGTTTACCGCACACTGAGCACATCATACCCGCCATGGCCTTAGGTTATCATCTCTTCCCTACCTCAGTTTTCAGGCTTCAGAACCTAGACCTTATCTCCAATCAATGCCCAGGGGTGACTGTGATGCAGAAATCAGAACTCTTCCTTACCTATGGCAAGAAATCTTGTGGTTGGCATGTTGTCCAACGTTCAGTGTAGGAGAAACCAGCATTCAGCCTGAGGCCCCGCCAATTCTTGAGTGCGACGAGGGCATAAACACGCATTGTGACCCTCAGCGTGAGTCCTGTCCTCTAGTACTGACTCTCAGTTGCTGGACCATTAGATGTCATAATGGACTTGACATGTCCCTAGGCCCCAATTTTTAACCAGATTTCTGGTTGTCCAGTCGCCCCTCCCCAGGGCTCTACTCTGGAATCCCCCATTTGGTGGGACACCTGAGGTCGAAAAACAAAACAAAACAAATCAACCACAACAGAACAACGGACTTCTTCCATCCCACAGAATGACCCCAAACTCTTTGGACGGGGCCAAAACCCAGAGAGTAAGACTCGTCCATTTCCCATGAAGTCACCCGGAAATTTCACGACCATGAGTGACACGACATCCAGAAAGAAAAACTTGAGCAAGAGCCTCACACTCGCCCTTTTTTCATATCCAGAAGAGGTCTCCTCGTGGTCTGTAGATCAGTCCTGCCATACCTATGACCCGAAACATAAGCCGAGCTTGTGTTTTCAGACAACTGTCCAAACAGCCCTGGCCTACACACCCTACAGGCTCAGGCCCCTGGAGCCAAACCTGTCGACTCTGCTTGCCCTCATAAAGGGAATTGTATGTGCCCATTCCAATGGCCACAACCCTTCTAATAGGATAAACCTCCAAAGTCCTCCAAATATTGAGGCTATCTCAATATTTGGGGCTTCCCAGGACAAACAGGGGCAATCTGGGCCCATCTGAGCACCTACCGGCACTCAGACCCGTAGACTGATGTCCCCAGAGGTAAAAAGGAATGAACAGGCCCCTAGGCACCTATCGGATCCATTGGTTTGGTTTCCAGGCATCTCTCCTCAGAGGCCTGGATTTCAATAACAGCATATGGCTGTTTCCTGACTCACCCATCAGAACAAATCTCATCTACACATGGGAAACTTGTACGATGGAGCTGTGTGAAAGCCTCTCTTTTGGAGAACACTTCAGGGCACCAGAGCCACCGCTTCATTCCAAGGTTTCCATAGACACAAAATCACATTAGGACACACCCATGGGAGAGTCCATTTCAACTCATCCTCCTCGGTTGCTTCCCCAGATCCAGCAGATCTAACCTGTATTGTTGCTTGGAGACAATTTGGAATGCGAGGTGGTCTACCCAGCCATCCATCCTTAGAACCCTGCTCGGATCATTGTCCTGGAGCCAACCAACAGGTTTCAATTGTCCTGCAGAGGAATCTTTGCAGTTGGGGCTTCTCAAACTCCCATCGTGGGAAAACCCCAATGGCCTCGTGATCCACCCCCACTTCAAGAAGGGGCCATCAGGGACAGAATGTCCAACCTGAGCGATCGTCTGATCCTCGCCCTGACTTCAGATGCACGAGATCTCGATTCAGGTCTGTAGATTGTGCCTGCCATATCCTCACCCAGAAACCTAGGCCTAGCTTCGGTTCTCAGACTTCCGTCCTCAGTCTACTGGCCCACAAGTCCTCCAGTTTGGCAATCCAGAACTACAATGCAGCACTCTGCCTGCCCTCCAGAAGAAAAACATTGCCCTCTGGGTCTACCCAGAAACCTCAAATGAGGATCAACCTGCACACCATTTGGCTGTACCCAAATATATAGGCTGACCTGGGCACTAATGCCCTTTCTGACACAGCCTGAGCCTGGATCTCCTGGCCCCACCCAGACAGCTGACCGCACACTGAGCACATAAGACCCGCCATGGCCTTAGGTCATCATCTCTGCCCTACCTCAGTTTTCAGGCTTCAGAACCTAGACCTTATCTCCAATCACTGCGCAGGGGTGACCTGATGCTGAAATCAGAACTCCTGCTTACCCAAGGCAAGAAACCTTGTGGTTGCCATGTTGTCTTACGTTCAGTGTAGGAGAAACCAGCATTCACCATGAGGTCACGCCCATTCTTGAGTGCGACGAGGGCATAAACACGCACTGTGACCCTCAGTGTGATTCCTGATTTCTAGTAAATCCTCTCTGTGGCTGGAACATTAGATGTCATAATGGGCTTGACATGTCCCTAGGCCCCAATTTTTAACCAGATTTATGGTTGTCCAGTCACAACTCCCCAGGGCTCTACTCTGGAATCCCTCATTTGGTGGGACACCTGAGGTTGAAAAACAAAACAAAACAAATCACAACAACAACAACAACAAAAAAAAAAACGGACTTCTTCCATCCTACAGAGTGACCCTAAACTCCTTGGACGGGGCCAAACGCCCAGAGAGTAAGACTCGTCCATTTCCCATGAAGTCGCCCGGAAATTTCACGACCATGAGTGACACAATATCTAGAGACAAAAACGTGAGCAAGAGCCTCACACTCGCCCATTTTTCAAATCCCAAAGTGTTCTCCTCATGGTCTGTAGATCAGTCCTACCATACCTATGACCTGAAACATAAGCCGAGTTTGTGTTTTCAGAGAACTGTCCCAACAGCTATGGTCTACACACCCTACAGGCTCAGGCCCCTGAGGCCAAACCTGAAGACTGTGCTTGCCATCTCCAAGGGAATTGTGTGTGCCCATTCCAATGGCCACAACCCTACTAAGAGGATAAACCTCCAAAATTCCTGAGGCCATCCCAATAGTGGTGGCTACCCAGTACAAACAGGGGCAATCTGAGCCCATCTGAGCACCTACCTGCACTAAGACCCGTAGACTGATATCCCCAGAGGTAATAAGGAACGAACAGGCCCCTAGGCACCTATCAGATCCATTGCATCGGTTTCCAGGCATCCTCCTCAGAGGCCTGGATTTCAATAACAGCATATGGCTGTTTCTTAACTCACCATCAGAACAAATCTCATCTACACATGGGAAACTTGCACGATGGAGCTGTGTGAAAGCCTCTCTTTAGGAGGACCCTTCAGGGCCCCAGTGCCACCGCTTCATTCCAAGGTCTCCATAGACACAAAATCATATTAGGTCACATCCACGGGAGAGTCCATTTCAAATGAGCCTTCTCGGTTGCTCCCCAAGATCCAGCAGATCTGACCTGTCTTGTTGCTTGGAGACATTGGAATGCGAGGTGGGCTACCCAGCCATCCATCCTTAGAACCCTGCTCGGAATCGTTGTCCTGGAGCCAACCAACAGGCCTCAATTGTCCTGCAGAAGAATCTTTGCAATTGGGACCTTCTCACACCTCTCATCGTCGGAAAACCCCCATGGCCTCGTGATACCCCCCTTCAAGAAGGGGCCCTCAGGGATAGAATGTCCAACCTGAGCGATCGTCTAATCCTCGCCATGACTTCAGATGCACGAGATCTAGATTCCGGACTGTAGATTGTGCCTGCCATATCCTCACCCAGAAACCTAGGCCTAGCTTGGGTTCTCAGACTTCCGTCCTCAGACTACTGGCATACAAAACCTCCAATTTGGCAATTCAGAGCTACAATGCAGCACTCTGCCTGCCCTCCAGAAGAAAAAATATTGTCCTCTGGTGCTACCCAGAAAACCCAAATGAGGATCAACCAGCACGCCATTCGGCTGTACCCCAAATATATAGGCTGACCTGGGCACTAATGCCCTTTCTGACGTAGCCTCAGCCTGACCTCCTGGCCCCACCCAGTCAGCTGGCCGCACACTGAGCACATCGGACCCATCATGGCCTTAGTTCGTCATCTCATCTCAACCTCGGTTATTTGGCTTCAGAACCTAGACCTTATCTCCAATCACGGCCCGGGTTTGAAAATGATGCAGACATCAGAACTCTTTCCCAATGGCAAGAAAACTTGTGGATGGCATGTTGTCCAAGGTTCAGTGTAGTTGAAACCAGTGTGGCCCAAGAAGCCCCGCCCATGCTTACGGGCCACATTGGTCACAAACACACATTGTGACCATCAGCCTGAGCCGAGTCCTCAGGTAAGGCCTCTCAGTGGCTAGATGGAGAGGCAGCATATTGGGCTTGCCATGCCCCTAGGCCCCAATTTTTAACCATAGTTCGGGTTGTCCCTTGACTCTTCCCCAGGGCTCTGCTTTTGAATTCCTCTTTTGGTGGGACCCTAGGGGAATAAACCTGAAAGGAGTCCTCCCATCCCACAGATTGACGAAAAACAATTGGGATCGGGCCAAATCCACAGAGAGCAACATTCGTCCATGTCCCGTGAGGCCTCCCCAACATTCCACGGCCATCGCTGATACAAAATCCAGAGACAAATGCCTGAGCACGCGCCTCATTCTTGCTCATTCTTCATATCCTAAAGAGTTCTACAGATCAGAACCTACACGGCACTCGAATGCACCCAAAATATATAGTCTGACCTGCGCACTAATGCACTGTCTGACAACCTGAGCCCGGACCTCGTGACCAACACCCAGACAGCTGACCGCACACTGAGCACATCAGACCCGCCATGGCCTTAGGTCATCATCTCTTCCATACCTTAGTTTTCAGGCTTCAGAACCTAGACCTTATCTCCAATCACTGCCCATGGGTGAATGTGATGCAGAAATCAGAACTCTTCCTTATCCATGGCAAGAAACCTTGTGATTGGCATGTTGTCCAACGTACAGTGTAGGAGAAACTAGCATTCACCCAAGGCCCCGCCCATTCTTGAGAGCGACGAGGGCATAAACTCGCATTGAGACCCTCAGCGTGTTTCCTATCCTCTAGTAAGTCCTCAAAGTGGCTGGACCATTAGATGTTATAATGGGCTTAACATGTCCCTAGGCCCCAATTTTTAACCAGATTTATTGGTTGTCCAGTCGCCCCTCCCCAGGGCTCTACTCTGGAATCCCTCATTTGGTGGGACACCTGAGGTTGAAAACCAAAACAAAACAAATCAACAACAACAGAACAACGGATTTCTAACATCCCACAGAATGACCCCAAACTATTTGGATGGGGCCAAACCCCCAGAGAGTAAGACTCGTCCATTTCCCATGAAGTCACCCGGAAATTCCACGACCATGAGTGACACGATATCCAGAGACAAAAACTGAGCAAGAGCCTCACACACGCCCTTTTTTCATATCCCGAAGAGTTCTCCTTTGGTCTGTAGATCAGTCCTGCCATACCTATGACCCGAAACATAAGCTGAGTTTGTGTTTTCAGACAACTGTCCAAACAGCCCTGGCCTACAGGCTCAGACACCTGGAGCAAAACCTGACGACTGTGCTTGCCCTCTCCAAGGGAATTGTATGTCTCCATTCCAATGGCCACAACCCTACAACGAGGTTAAACCTCAAAAGTCCCTGAGGCCATCCCTATATTTGGGGCTTCCCAGGACAAACAGGGTCAATCTGGGCCCATCTGAGCACCTACCTGCACTCAGACACCTACTGATACCCCAGAAGTAAAAAAGGAACAAATAGGCCCCTAGGCACCTATCGGATACATTACTTTGGTTTCCAGGCATCTCTCCTCAGAGGCCTTGGTTTCAATAACAGCATATGGCTGTTTCTTGACGCACCCATCAGAACAAATCTCATCTACACATGGGAAACTTGCACGATGGAGCTGTGTGAAAGCCTCTCCTTAGGAGAAGCCTTCAGGGCCCCAGTGCCACCCGCTTCATTCCAAGGACTCCATAGACAAAAAATCATATTAGGACACATCCACGGGAGAGTCATTTCAACTCAGCCTCCTCGGTTGCTCCCCCAGATCCAGCAGATCTAACCTGTCTTGTTGCTTGGAGTCAATTGGAATGCGAGGTGGGCTACCCAGCCATCCATCCTTAGAACCGTGCTCAGTATCGTTGACCTGGAGCCAACCAACAGGTCTCAATTGTCCTGCAGAAGAATCTTTGCAGTTGGGAGCTTCTCACAACTCCGATCGTGGGAAAAACCCCCATGGCCTCGTGATTCACCCTCCCTTCAAGAAGGGGCCATCAGGGACAGAATGTCCAACCTGAGCGATCGTCTGATCCTCTCCCTGTCTTCAGATGCACGAGATCTCGATTCAGGTCTCTAGATTGTGCCTGCCATATCCTCACCCAGAAACCGAGGCCTAGCTTGGGTACTCAGACTTCCGTCCTCAGACTTCTGGCCCACAAGCCCTCCAGTTTGGCAATTTAGAACTACAATGCAGCACTCTGCCTGCCCTCCAGAAGAAAAATATTGCCCTATGGGGCAACCCAGAAACCCCAAATGAGGATCAACCTGCACGCCATTCGGGTGTACCCCAAATATATATAGGGTGATATGGGCACTAATGCCCTTTCTGACATAGCATGAGCCTGGACTTCCTGGCCCCACCCAGACAGCTGGCCACACACTGAGCACATCGGACCCGCCTTGGCCTTATCGTCATCTCTTCTCTACCACGGTTTTCAGGCTTCTGAACCTAGAACTTATCTCCAATCACGGCCCGGGTTTGAAAATGATGCAGAAATCAGAATTCTTTCCCCATGGCAAGAATCCTGTGTGGTTGGCGTGTTGTACATGGTTCAGTGTAGTTGAAACCAGTGTGGCCCATGAGGCCCCGCCCATGCTTGCTGGCCACAATGGTCACAAACACACATTGTGACCTTCAGCCTGAGCCCAGTCCTCAGGTAAGGCCTCTCCGTGGCTGGATGGAGAGAGAGCATATTGGGCGTGCCATGACCCTAGGCCCCAATTTTTAACCATAGTTCGGGCTGTCCCTTCACTCTTCCCCAGGGCACTGCTTTGGAATTACTCTTTTGGTGGGAGACTTGAGGTAACAAACCTGAAATTAGTCCTCCCATCCCACATATTGACGAAAAGCAATTGGGATCGGGCCAAATCCACAGAGAGCAAGATTCGTCCATGGCCCATGAGGCCTCCCCAACATTCCACGGACATCGCTGATAAAAAATCCAGAGACAAAAGCCTGAGCAGGCGCCTCAGACTCGCTCATTTTTCATATCCTGAGGAGTTCTTCAGATGAGAACCTACACGGCACTCGAATGCACCCAAAACATATAGTCTAACCTGGGCACTAATGCACTGTTTGACAACCTGAGCCCGGACCTCGTGACCAACACCCAGACAGCTGACCGCACACTGAGCACATCAGAACCGCCATGGCCTTAGGTTATCATCTCTTCCGTACCTCAGTTTTCAGGCTTCAGAATCTACACCTTATCTCCAATCACTGCCCAGGGGTGACTGTGATGCAGAAATCAGAACTCTTCCTTACCCATGGCAAGAAACCTTGTGGTTGGCATGTTGTCCAACGATCAGTGTAGGAAAACCAGCATTCACCCTGAGGGCCCCGCCCATTCTTGAGTGCGACGAGGGCATAAACAGGCATTGTGCCCCTCAGCGTGAGTCCTGTCCTCTAGTACCTCCTCTCTGTGGCTGGCCATTAGATGTCATAATGGGCTTGACATGTCCCTAGGCCCCAATTTTTAACCAGATTTCTGGTTGTCCAGTCGCCCCACCCGAGTAATGTACTCTGGAATCCCTCATTTGGTGGGACACCTGAGGTTGAAAAACAAAACAAAACAAATCAAAAACAACGGAACAACGGACTTCTTCCATTGGAATTCTTCCATCCCACAGAATGACCTCAAACTCTTTGGACGGGACCAAACCCCCAGAGAATAAGACTCGTCCATTTCCCATGAAGTCACCCGGAAATTTCACGACCATGAGTGACACGATATCCAGAGACAAAAACTTGAGCAAGAGCCTCACACTCGCCCTTTTTTGATATCCCAAAGAGTTCTCCTCATGGTCTGGATATCAGTCATGCCATACCTATGACCCGAAACATAAACCGAGTTTGTGTTTTCAGACAACTGTCCAAACAGACCTGGCCTACACACCCTACGGGCTCAGGTCCCTGGAGCCAAACCTGACGACTGTGCCTGCCCTCTCTATGGGAATTGTATGTCTCCATTCCAATGGCCACAAACCTACTAAGAGGATAAACCTCCAAAGTCCCAGAGGCCATCCCAATATTTGTGGCTTCCCAGGACAAACAGGGGCAATCTGGGCCCATCTGAGCACCTACCGGCACTCAGACCCGGAGACTGATGTCCCCAGAGGTAAAAAGGAACGAACATGCACCTAGGCAAATATCGGATCCATTACTTTGGTTTCCAGGCATCTCTCCTCAGAGGCCTGGATTTCAATAACAGCATATGGCTGTGTCTTGACTCACGCATCAGAACAAATATCATCTCCACATGGGAAACTTGCACGAAGGAGCTGTGTGAAAGCCTCTCTTTACGAGAACCCTTCAGGGCTCTAGTGCCACCCCTTCATTCCAAGGTCTCCAGAGACACAAAATCATATTAGGACACATCTACGGGAGAGTCCATTTCAACTCAGACTCCTCGGTTGCTCCCTCAGATCCAGCAGATCTAACCTGTCTTGTTGCTTGGAGACAATTGGAATGAGAGGTGGGCTACCCAGCCATCCATCCTTAGAACCCTGTTCAGGTCGTTGTCCTGGAGCTAACGAACAGGTCTCAATTGTCCTGCAGAAGAATCTTTGCAGTTGGGAGCTTCTCAGAACTCCCATCGTTAGAGAACCCCCATGGCCTCATCATACCCCCCCTTCATAAAGGGGCCATCAGGGACATAAGGTCCAACCTGAGCGATCGTCTGATCCTCGCCCTGACTTCAGATGCACGAGATCTCGATTCAGGTCTGTAGATTTTGCCTGCCATATCCTCACCCAGAAACCTAGGCCTAGCTTGGGTTCTCAGACTTCCGTCCTCAGACTACTGGCCCACAAGCCCTCCAGTTTGGCAATCCAGAACTACAATGCAGCACTCTGCATGCCCTCCAGAAGAAAAACATTGCCATATGGGGCAACACAGAATCCCCAAATTAGGATCAACCTGCACGCCATTCGGCTGTACCCCAAATATATAGGGTGACATGGGTACTAATGCCCTTTCTGACACAGCCTGAGCCTGGACCTCCTGGCCCCACCCAGACAGCTGGCCGCACACTGAGCACATCGGACCGCCATGGCCTTAGGTCTTCATCTCTTCTCAACGTCGGTTTCAGGCTTCAGATCCTAGAATTTAACTCCAATCACGCCCCGGGTTTGAAAATGATGCAGAAATCAGAACTCTTTCCCCATGGCAAGAAACCTTGTGGTTGGCATGTTGTCCAAGGTTCAGTGTAGTTGAAACCAGTGTGGCCCATGAGGCCCCGCCCATGCTTGCGGGCCACATTGGTCACAAACACTCATTGTGACCCCTCAGCCTGAGCCCAGTACTCAGGTAAGGCCTCTCAATGGCTGGATGGAGAGACAGCATATTGGGCTTGCCATGCCCCTAGGCCCCAATTATTAACCGTATTTTGGGTTGTCCCTTCACTCTTCCCCAGGGCTCTGCTTTGGGATTCCTCTTTTGTTGGGACACCTGAGGTAACAAACCTGAAAGGAGTCCTCCCATCCCACAGATTGACGAAAAACAATTTGGATCGGGCCAAATTCACAGAGAGCAAGATTCGTCCATGGCCCATGAGGCCTCGCCAACATTCCACGGCCATCGCTGATACAAAATCCAGAGACAAAAGCCGGAGCACGCGCCTCAGACTCGCTCATTCCTCATATCCTGAAGAGATCTTCAGATTAGAACCTACACGGCACTCGAATGCACCCAAAATATATAGTCTAACCTGGGCACTAATGCACTGTCTGACAACCTGAGCCCAGACCTCGTGACCAAGACCCAGACAGCTGACCGCACACTGAGCACATCAGAACCGCCATGGGCTTAGGTCATCATCTCTTCCCTACCTCCGTTTTCAGGCTTCAGAACCTAGACCTTATCTCCAATTACTGCCCAGGGGTGACTGTGATGCAGAAATCAGAACTCTTCCTTACCCATGGCAAGAAACCTTGTGGTTGGCATGTTGTCCAACGTTTAGTGTCGGGAGAAACCAGCATTCACCCTGAGGCCCCCGCCCATGCTTGAGTGCGACGAGGGCATAAACAGGCATTGTGACCCTCAGCGTGAGTCCTGTCCTCTAGTACCTCCTCTCTGTGGCTGGACCTTTGATGTCATAATGGGCTTGACATGTCCCTAGGCCCCAATTTTTAACCAGATTTCTGGTTGTCCAGTCGCCCCTCCCCTAGGGCTCTACTCTGGAATCCCTCATTTGGTGGGACACCTGAGGTTGAAAAACAAAACAAAACAAATCAACAACAATAGAACAAAGGACTTCTTCCATCCCACAGAATGACCCCAAACTCTTTGGACGTTGCCAAACCCAAGAGAGTAAGACTCGTACATTTCCCTTGAAGTCACCCGGAAATTTCACGAACATGAGTGACACGATATACAGAGACAAAAACTTGAACAAGAGCCTCACACTCGCCCTTTTTTCGTATCCCGAAGAGTTCTCCTCATGGTCTGTAGATCAGTCCTGCCATACCTATGACCCGAAACATAAGCCGAGTTTGTGTTTTCAGACAACTGTCCAAACAGCCCTGGCCTACACACCCTACAGGCTCAGGCCCCTGGAGCCAAACCTGACGACTGTGCTTGCCCTCTCCATGGGAATTGTATGTGCCCATTCCAATGGCCACAACCCTACTAAGAGGATCAACCTCAAAAGTCCCTGAGGCCATCCCAATATTTGTGGCTTCCCAGGACAAACTGGGGCAATCTGGCCACATCTGAACACCGAACGGCACTCAGACCCGTAGCCTGATGTCCCCAGAGGTAAAAATGTACGAACAGTCCCCTAGGCATCTATCGGATCCATTGCTTTGGTTTCCAGGTATCTCTCCTCAGAGGCCTGGTTTTCAATAACAGCATATGGCTGTTTCTTGAATCACCCATCAGAACAAATCTCATCTACACATGGGAAACTTGCAGGATGGAGCTGTGTGAAAGCCTCTATTTAGGAGACACTTCAGGGCCGCAGTGCCACCGCTTCATTCCAAGGTCTCCATAGACACAAAATCATATTAGGACACATCCACGGGGGAGTCCATTTCAACACAGCCTCCTCGGTTGCTCCTGCAGATCCAGCAGATCTGACCTGTCTTGATGCTTGGAGACAATTGGAATGCGAGGTGGGCTACCGAGACATCCATCCTTAGAACCCTGATCGGAATCGTTGTCCAGGAGCCAACCAACAAGACACAATTGTCTTGCAGAAGAATCTTTGCAGTTGGGAGCTTCTCACAACTCCCATCGTGGGAAAACCCCCATGGCCTCGTGATCCACCCCCCCTTCAAGAAGGGGCCATCAGGGACAGAATGTCCAACATGAGCGATTGTCAGATCCTCGACCTGACTTCAGATGCACGAGATCTTTATTCAGGTAAGTAGATTGTGCCTGCCATATCCTCACCCAGAAACCTAGGCCTAGCTTTGGTTCTCAGACTTCCGTCCTCAGACTACTAGCCCACAAGCAATCCAGTTTGGCAATCCAGAACTACAATGCAGCACTCTGCCTGCCCTCCAGAAGAAAAACATTGCCCTCTGGGGCTACCCATAAACCACAAATGAGGATCAACGGGGCACACCAGTCGGCTTTACCACAAATATATAGGCTGACCTGGGCACTAATGCCCTTTCTCACACAGCCTGAGCCAGGAAGACTTGGCCCCACCCAGACATCTGGCCGCTAACTGAGCACATCGGACCCGCCATGGCCTTAGTTCGTCATCTCTTCTCAACCTCCTGAGGTAACAAACCTGAAAGGAGTCCTCCCATCCCACAGATTGACGAAAAACAATTGGAATCGGGCCAAGTCCACAGATAGCAAGATTCGTCCATGGCCATGAGGCCTCCCCAACGTTCCACGGCCATCGCTGATACAAAATCCAGAGACAAAAGCCTGAGCACGCGCCTCAGACTCGCTCATTCTTCATATCCTGAAGAGTTCTTCAGATAAGAACCTACACGGCACTCGAATGCACCCAAAATATATAGTCTAACCAGGGCACTAATGCACTGTCTGACAACCTGAGCCCGGACCTTGTGACCAACACCCAGACAGCTGACCGCACACTGAGCACATCAGACCCGCCATGGCCTTAGGTCATCATCTCTTCCCTACCTCAGTTTTCAGGCTTCAGAACCTAGACCTTATGTCCAATCACTGCCCAGCGGTGACTGTGATGCAGAAATCAGAACTGTTCCTTACCCATGGCAAGAAAACTTCTGGTTGGCATGTTGTCCAACGTTCAGTGTAGGAGAAACCAGCATTCACCTTGAGGCCCCGCCCATTCTTGAGTGCGACGAGGGCATAAACACGCATTGTGACCCTCAGCGTGAATCCTGTCCTCTAGTACGTCCTCTCAGTGGCTGGACCATTAGATGTCATAATGGGCTTGACATGTCCCTAGGCCCCAATTTTTAACCAGATTTCTGGTTGTCCAGTCGCCCCGCCCAGGGCTCTTCTCTGGAATCCCTCATTTGGTGGGAAACCTGAGGTTGAAAAACAAAACAAATCAAGAACAACGGACTTCTTCCATCCCACAGAATGACCCCAAACACTTTGGACGGGGCCAAACCAGCAGAGAATAAGACTGGTCCATTTACCATGAAGTCACCCGGAAATTTCACGACCATGAGTGACACGATATCCAGAGACAAAAACTTGAGCAAGAGCCTCACACTCGCCCTTTTTTCATATCCCGAAGAGTTCTCCTCATGGTCTGTAGATCAGTCCTGCCATACCTATGACCCGAAACATAAGCCGAGTTTGTGTTTTCAGACAACTGTCCAAACAGCCCTGGCCTACACACCCTACAGGCTCAGGCCCCTGGAGCCAAACATGAAGACTGTGCTTGCCTCTCCAACTGAATTGTATGTGCCCACTCCAATGGCCACAACCCTACTAATAGGATAAACCTACAAAGTCCCTGAGGCCATCCCTATATTTGGGCCTTCCCAGGGCAAACAGGGGCAATCTGGGCCCATCTGAGCACCTACCGGCCATCAGTCCCGTAGACTGATGTCCCCAGAGGTAAAAAGGAACGAACAGGCCCATAGGCACCTATCGGATCCATTGCTTTGGTTTCCAGGCTTCTTTCCTTAGAGATCATTAGAACCCTTAGAATCCTGCTCTTGCGTCGTTCCTTATGGGACATCTTTGAGCCATCCAACAGGTCTCGACTGTCCCACAGGAGTCCTTGTGCATGGACCACCTCACAACTCATATCATGGAAAGCTTCCAAGGTCACATGATGCCCCCATCTTCATGAAGGCGGATCATGGAAAGAAACTCCACCCTGACCCAACGGCTGATCTTCGCCTTGACTTCAGATGCACGAGATCTTGATTAAGCTCTTCAGAGTGCACCTGCTGTGCCCTCACCCCAAAACCTAAGCATAGCTAGTGTTCTCAGACTTCCGTCCTCACTCTCCTGGACCACACGCCCTCCATTTTGGGATTTTCGATGACACAGTGCTGCACTCTGCCTGCCCTCTAGAAGAAAAACGTTGCCCTATGGGTCTACCCAGAAAGCTCAAATGAGGATAAACCTGCATGCCACTCAACTGTACACCAATTATATAGTCTAGCCTGTGCACTAATGCCCTGTCTGACACAACCTGAGGCCTGAATTCCCAACCGACACCCAGACAGCTTGCCGTACACTGAGAACATCTGAACCGCCATGGCCTTAGGTTGCCATCTCTTTCCAACCTGGTTTTCAGGCTACAGAAACCTAGACCTTATCTCTACTCATTTCCCATGGGTGAAGGTGATGCAGAAATCAGAACTCCTCCTTCCCACTCGCCAGAATCTTGTGGTTGGCATCTTATCCAAAGTTCAGTGTAGGACCCCTCTAGGGCCTACAGTAGTAGTAGTAGGGCCCCTGAGGGTAGTGTAGGGTCCCTGAGGCCCTGCCCATGCTTAAGAGCTGCGGTGGGCACAAACACACATTGCGACCCTCAGTTTGAGCCCTGTCCTCATGTAAAGCCTCTCAGTGGCTGGACCATGAGCCCGCATATGGGGCCTGCCATGCCCCATGTCACCCAATCTTAACCAGAGGTAGAGACATCTAGTCACCCCTACTCAGGGCTCTGATCTGGAATCCCTCTTTGGTGGGACATTTGAGGTAAGTAAACACAGAAAGGATTCCTCCCACCCACAGAATGTCCCCAATCACTTGGGATCAGGCCATCCCCAGAGAGAAAGACTCCTCCATGGCCCATGAGGCCAGCCGGACATTCCACGGCCACTATTGACACAAAATCCAGAGAAATAAGCCTCACCCTTAGGTCATAGCCCAAAAATTCTCCTCATAGTCTGTAGATCGGGCCTGCCATACCTACGTCCCCAAACCGTGTTTTCAGACTTCTATCCTGACATCCCTGTCCCACACATCCTCCAGGCTGAGGCCATCCATCCTTAGAACCCTGCTCGTAATCGTTGTCCTGGAGCCTACCAACAGGTCTCAATTGCCCTGCAGAAGAATCTTTGCAGTTGGGATCTTCTCACAACTCCCATCATGGGAAAACACCCATTGCCTCGTGATCCACCACCCCTTCAAGAAGGGGCCATCAGGGACAGAATGTCCAACCAGAGCGATCGTGTGATCCTCGCCCTGACTTCAGATGCACGAGACCTCGATTCAGGTCTGTAGATTGTGCCTGCCATATCCTCACCCAGACACCTAGGCCTAGCTTGGGCTCTCAGACTTCCGTCCTCAGACTGCTGGCCCACAAGCCCTCCAGTTTGGCAATCCAGAACTACATGCAGCACTCTGCCTGCCCACTAGAAGAAAAACATTGCCCTCTGGTGCTACCCAGAAACCACAAAAGAGGATCAACCTGAACGCCATTTTGCTGTACCCCAAATATAAGGGCTGTCCAGGGCACTAATGCCCTTTCTGACACTTCCTGAGCCTGGACCTCCTGGTCCCACCCAGACAGCTGGCTACAGACTGAGCACATCGGACCCGCCATGGCCTTAGGTCGTCATCTCTTCTCAACCTCGGTTTTCAGGCTTCAGAACCTAGACCTTATCTCCAATCACGGCACGGGTTTAAAAATGATGCAGAAATCAGAACTCTTTACCCATGGCAAGAAACCTTGTGGTTGGCATGTTGTCCAAGGTTCAGTGTACTTGAAACCAGTGTGGCCCATGAGGCCCCGCCCATGCTTGCGGGCCACATTGGTCACAAACACACATTGTGACCCTCAGCCTGAGCCCAGTCCTCAGGTAAGGCCTCTCAGTGGCTGGATGGAGAGACAGCATATTGGGCTTGCCATGCCCCTAGGCCCCAATTTTTAACCGTAGTTCGGGTTGTCCCTTCACTCTTCCCCAGGGCTCTGCTTTGGAATTCCTCTTTTGGTGGGACACCTGAGGTAACAAACCTGAAAGGAGTCCTCCCATCCCACAGATTGACGAAAAACAATTGGGATCGGGCCAAATACACAGAGAGCAAGATGCGTCCATGGCCCATGAGTCCTCCCCAACATTCCATGTCCATCGCTGATACAAAATCCAGAGACAGAAGCCTGAGCACGCGCCTCAGACTCGCTCATTTTCATATACTGAAGAGTTCTTCAGATAAGAACCTACACGGCACATGTCCCTAGGCCCCAATTTTTAACCAGATTTCTGGTTTTCCAGTCGCCCTCCCATGGCTCTACTCTGGAATCCCTCATTTGCTGGGACACTTCAACTCAGCCTCCTCGGTTGCTGACCCAGATCCAGCAGATCTAACCTGTCTTGTTGCTTGGAGACAATTGGAATGCGAGGTGTGCTACCCAGGCATCCATCCTTAGAACCCTGCTCGGAATCGTTGTCCTGGAGCCAACCAACAGGTCTCAATTGTCCTGCAGAAGAATCTTTGCAGTTGGGAGCTTCTCAGAACTCCCATCTTGGGAAAAACCCCATGGCCTCGGATCCACACAACCTACAAGAAGGGGCCATCAGGGACAGAATATCCAACCTGAGCGATCGTCTGATCCTCGCCCTGACTTCAGATGCACAAGATCTCTATTCAGGTCTGTAGATTGTGCCTGCCATATTCTCACCCAGAACCCTAGGCCTAGCTTGGGTTCTCAGATTTCCGTCCTCACACTACTGGCCCACAAGCACTCCAGTTTGGCAATCCAGACTACAATGCAGCACTCTGCCTGCCCTCCAGAAGAAAAACATTGCCCTCTGGGGCTACCCAGAAACCCGAAATGAGGATCAACCTGTACGCCATTCGGCTGTACCCCAAATATATAGGCTGACCTGGGCACTAATGCCCTTTCTGACACAGACTGATCCTGGACCTCCTGGCCCCACCCAGACAGCTGGCCGCACACTGAGCACATCAACCTTCCATGGCCTTAGGTCGTCATCTCTTCTCAACCTCGGTTTTCAGGCTTCAGAACCTAGACCTTATATCCAATCACGGACCGGGTTTGGAAATGATGCAGAAATCACAACTCTATCCCCTTGGCAAGAAACCTTGTGGTTGGCATGTTGTCCAAGGTCAGTGTAGTTGAAACCAGTGTGGCCCATGAGGCCCCGCCCATGCTTGCGGGCCACATTGGTCACAAACACACCTTCTGACACTCAGCCTGAGCCCAGTCCTCAGGAAGGCCTATCAGTGACTGGATGGAGAGACAGCATATTGGGCTTGCCATGCCCCTAGGCCCCAATTTTTATCCGTAGTTCCGCTTGTCCCTTCACTCTTCCGCAGGGCTCTGCTTTGGAATTCCTCTTTTGGTGGGACACCTGAGGTAACAAACCTGAAAGGAGTCTTCCATCCCACAGATTGACGAACAACAATTGGTATCGGGCCAAATCCACAGAGAGCAAGATTCGTCCATGGCCCATGAGGCCTCCCCAACATTCCACGGCCTTCACTTATACAAAATCCAGAGACAAAAGCCTGAGCATGTGCCTCAGACACGCTCATCTTCATATCCTGAAGAGTTCTTAAGATAAGAACCTACACGGCACTCGAATGCACCCAAAATATATAGTCTAACCTGGGCACTAATGCACTGTCTGACAACCTGTGCCCGGACCGCGTGACCAACACCCAGATAGCTGCCCGCACACTGAGCACATCAGACCCGCCATGGCCTTAGGTCATCATCTCTTCCCTACCTCAGTTTTCAGGCTTCAGAACCTAGACCTTATCTCCAATTACTGCCCAGGGGTGACTGTGATGCAGAAATCAGAACTCTTCCTTACCCATGGCAAGAAAACTTCTGGTTGGCATGTTGTCCAACGTTCAGTGTACGAGAGACCAGCATTCACCATGAGGCCCCGCCCATTCTTGAGTGCGACGAGGGCATAAACACGCATTGTGACCCTCAGCGTGAGTCCTGTCCTCTAGTACGTCCCCTCAGTGGCTGGATCATTAGATGTCATAATGGGCTTGACATGTCCCCAGGCCCAATTTTTAACCAGATTTCTGGTTGTCCAGTCGCCCCTCCCCAGGGCTCTACTCTGGAATCCCTCATATTGTGGGACACCTGAGGTTAAAAAACAAAACAAAAACAAATCAACCACAACAGAACAACGGACTTCTACCATCCCACAGAATGACCCCAAAATCATTGGACGGGGCCAAAACCCCAGAGAGTAAGACTCGTCCATTTCCCATGAAGTCACCCGGAAATTTCACGACCATGAGTGACACGAAATCCAGAGACAAAATCTTGAGGAAGAGCCTCATACTCGCCCTTTTTTCATATCCCGAATAGTTCTCCTCATGGACTGTAGATCAGTGCTGCCATACCTATGACCCGAAACATAAGCCGAGTTTGTGTTTTCAGACAACTGTCCAAAGAGACCTGGCCTACACACCCTACAGGCTCATGCCCCTGGAGCCAAACCTGACGACTATGCTTGCGCTCTCCAAGGGAATTGTATGTTCCCATTTCCATGTCCACAACACTACTAATAGGATAAGCCTCAAAAGCCCCTGAGGCCATCCCAATATTTGTGGTTTCCCAGGACAAACAGGGGCAATCTGGGCCCATCTGAGCACCTACCGACGCTCAGTCCCGTAGACTGATGTCCCCAGAGGTTAAAAGGAACGAACCGGCCCCTAGGCACCTATCGGATCCATTGGTTTGGCTTCTAGGCGTCCCTCCTCAGAAGCCTTGATTTCAATAACAGCATATGGCTGTTTCTTGACTCACCCATCAGAACAAATCTCATCTACACATGGGAAACTTGCACGATGGAGCTGTGTGAAAGCCCCTCTTTAAGAGAACCCTTCAGGGCCCCAGTGCCACCGCTTCATTCCAAGGTCTCCATAGACACAAAATCATATTAGGACACATCCTCCGCCGCATCCATTTCAACTCAGCCTCCTCGGTTGCTCCCCCAGATCCAGCAGATCTAACCTGTCTTGTTGCTTGGAGACAATTGGAATGCGAGGTGGGCTACCCAGACATCTATCCTTAGAACCCTGCTCGGAATCGTTAGCCTGGAGCCTACCAACAGGTCTCAATTGTCCTGCATAAGAATCTTTGCAGTTGGGAGCTTCTCAAAACTCCCATCGTGGGAAAACCCCCATGGCCTCGTGATCCACACCCCTTCAAGAAGGGGCCATCAGGAACAGAATGTCCTACCTGATCGATCGTCTGATCGTCGCCCTGTCTTCAGACTCACGAGATCTCGATTCAGGTCTGTAGATTGTGCCTGCCATATCCTCACTCAGAAACCTAGGCCTAGCTTGGTTTCTCAGACATCCGTCCACAGAATACTGGCCCAGAAGCTCTCATGTTTGGCAATATAGAACGACAATGCAGCATTCTGCCTGCCCTCTAGAAGAAAAACATAGCCCTCTGGGGCTACCCTGAAACCCCAAATGAGGATCAACCTGCACGCCATTCGGCTGTACCCCAAATATATAGGCTGACGAGGGCACTAATGCTCTTTCTGACACAGCCTGAGCCTGGACCTCCTGGCCCCACCTAGACAGCTGGGGGCACACTGAACACATCGAACCCGCCATGGCTAAGGACGTCATCTCTTCTAAACCTCGGTTTTTAGGCTTCAGAACATAGACCTTATCTCCAATCACGGCACGGGATTGAAAATGATGCAGAAATCAGAACTCTTTCCCCATGTCAAGAAAACTTGTGGTTGGCATGTTGTCCAAGTTTCAGTGTAGTTGAAACCAGTGTGGCCCATGAGGCTCCGCCCATGCTTGGGGGCCACATTGGTCACAAACACACATTGTGACCCTCAGCCTGAGCCCAGTCCTCAGGTAAGGCCTCTCAGTGGCTGGATGGAGAGACAGCATATTGGGCTTGCCATGCCCATAGGCCCCAATTTTTAACCGTTGTTCGGGTTGTGTCTTCACTCTTCCCCAGGGCTCTGCTTTGGAATTCCTCTTTTGGTCGGATACCTGAGGTAACAAACCTGAAAGGAGTCCTCCCATCCCACAGATTGACGAAAAAAAACAATTTGGATCGGGCCAAATCCACAGAGAGAAAGATTCGTCCATGGCCCATGTGGCCTCCCCAACATTCCACGGCCATCGCTGATACAAAATCCAGAGATAAAAGCCTGAGCACGCACCTCAGACTCGCTCATTCTTCATATCCTGAAGAGTTCTTCAGATAAGAACCTACACGGCACTCGAATGCACCCAAAATATATAGTCTAACCTGGGCACTAATGCACTGTCTGACAACTTGAGCCCGGACCTCGTGACCAACACCCAGACAGCTGACCGCACACTGAGCACATCAGACCCGCCATGGCCTTAGGTCATCATCTCTTCCCTACCTCAGTTTTCAGGCTTCAGAACCTAGATCTTATCCCCAATCACTGCGCAGGGGTGACTGTGATGCTGAAATCAGAACTATTCCTTACCCATGGCAAGAAACCTTGTGGTTGGCATGTTGTCCAATGTTCAGTGTAGGAGAAACCAGCATTCACGCTGTGGCCACGCCCATTCTTGAGTGCGACGAGGGTATAAACACGCATTGTGACCCTCAGCGTGAGTCCTGTCCTCTACTATGTCCTCTCAGTGGCTGGACCTTTAGATGTCATAATGGGCTTGACATGTCCCTAGGCCCCAATTTTTAACCAGATTTCTGGTTGTCCAGTCGCCCCTCCCGAGGGCTCTACTCTGGAATCCCTCATTTGATGGGACACCTGAAAAAAAAACAAAACAAAACAAATCAACCACAACAGAGACATGGACTTCTTCCATCCCACAGAATGACCCCAAACTCTTTTGACAGGGCCAAACACCCAGAGAGTAAGACTCGTCCATTTCCCATGAAGTCACCCGGAAATTTCACGACCATGAATGACACGAAATCCAGAGACAAAAACTTGAGCAAGAGCCTCACACTCGCCCTTTTTTCATATCCAGAAGGGTTCTCCTCATGGTCTGTAGATCAGTCCTGCCATACCTATGACCCGAAACAAGCCGAGTTTGTGTTTTAAGACAACTGTCCAAACAGACCTGGCATACACACCCTACAGGCTCAGGCCCCTGGAGCCAAACTTAACGACTGTGCATGCCCTCTCCAAGGGAATTGTATGTGCCCATTCCAATGGCCGCAACCCTACTAATAGTATAAACCTCCAAAGTCCCTGAGGCCATCCCAATATTTGTGGCTTCCCATGACAAACAGGGGCAATCTGGGCCCATCTGAGCACCTACCTGAACCCAGACCCGTAGACTGATGTCCCCAGAGATAAAAAGGAACGAACAGGCTCCTAGGCAACTATCGGATCCATTGGTTTGGCTTCCAGGCATCTCTCCTCAGAGGCCTGGATTTCAATAACATCATATGGCTGTTTCTTGACTCACCCATCAGAACAAATCTCATCTACACATGGGAAACTTGCACGATGGAGCTGTGTGAAAGCCTCTCTTTATGAGAACCCTTCAGGGCCCCAGTGCCACCGCTTCATTCCATGAGGCCCCGTCCATGCTTGCGGTCCACATTGGTCACAAACACACATTGTGTCCCTCAGCCTGAGCCCAGTACTCAGATAAGGCCTACAGTGGCTGGATGGAGAGACAGCATATTGGGCTTGTCATGCCCCTAGGCCCCAAATTTTTAACCATATTTCGGTTTCTCCCTTCACTCTTCCCCAGGGCTCTGCTTTGGAATTCCTCTTTTGGTGGGACACCTAAGGTAACAAACCTGATAGGAGTACTCCCATCCTACAGATTGACTAAAAACAATTGGAATCGGGCCCAATCCACTGAGAAAAGATTCGTCCATGACCCTTGAGGCCTCCCCAACATACCACGTCCTTCTCTGATACAAAATCCAGAGACAAAAGCCTGAGCCTGAGCACACGCCTCAGACTCGCTCATTCTTCATATCCTGAAAAGTTCCTCAGATAAGAAGCTAAACGACACTCAAATGCACCCAATCAGAACAGCATATGGCTGTTTCTTGACTCACCCATTGGAACAAATCTCATCTACACATGGGAAAATTGCATGATGGAGCTGTGTGAAAGCCTCTCTTTAGGAGAACCCTTCAGGGCCCCAGTGCTACCGCTTCATTCCAAGGTCTCCATAGACACAAAATCATATTAGGACACATCCACGGGAGAATAAATTTCAACTCAGCCTCCTCGGTTGCTCCCCCAGATCCAGCAGATCTAACCTGTCTTGTTGCGTGGAGAAAATTGGAATGCGTGGTGGGCAACCCAGCCATCCATCCTTAGAACCCTGCTCGGAAACGTTGTCCTGGAGCCAACCAACAGGTCTCAATTGTCCTGAAGTAGAATCTTTGCATTTGGGAACTTCTCACAACTCCCATCGTGGGAAAACCCCCATGGCCTCGTGATCCACCCCCACTTCAAGAAGGGGCCATCAGGGACAGAATGTCCAACCTGAGCGATCTTCTGATCCTCTCCCTGACTTCAGATGCACGAGATCTCGATTCAGGTCTGTAGATTGTGCCTGCCATATCCTCACCCAGAAACCGAGGCCTAGATTGGGTTCTCAGAGTTCCGTCCTCAGACTACTGGCCCACAAGCTCTCCAGTTTGGCAATCCAGAACTACAATGCAGCACACTGCCTGCCCTCCAGAAGAAAAACATTTCCCTCTGAGGCTAACCCGAAACCCCCAATGAGGATCAACCTGCACGGCATTTGGCTCTACCCCAAATATATAGGCTGACCTGGGCACTAATGCCCTTTCTGACACAGCCTGAGCCTGGACCTCCTGGCCCCACCCAGACAGTTAGCCGCACACTGAGCACATCGGACCCGCCATGGCCTTAGGTCGTCATCTCTTCTCAACCTCGATTTTCAGGCTTAAGAACCTAGACCTATCTCCAATCCCTGCCCAGGTATGAAAATGATGCAGAAATCAGAACTCTTTCCCCATGGCAAGAAATCTTGTTGTTGGCATGTTGTCCAAGGTTCAGTGTCGTTAAAACCAGTGTGGCCCATGAGGACCCACCCATGCTTGCGGGCTACATTGGTCATAAACACACATTGTGACCCTCAGCCTGAGCGCAGTACTCAGGTAAGGCCTCTCAGTGGCTGGATGGAGAGACAGCATATTGGCCTTGCCATGCCCCTAGGCCCCTATTTTTAACCATAGTTCGGGTTGTCCCTTCACTCTTCCGCAGGGCTCTGCTTTGGAATTCCTCTTTTGGTGGGACACCTGAGGTACCAAACCTGAAAGGAGTCTTACTCTCTGGGGTTTGGACCTGTCCAAAGAGTTTGGGGTCATTCTGAGGGATGGAAGAAGTCCGTTGTTCTGTTGTTGTTGATTTGTTTTGTTTTGTTTTTCAACCTAAGGGGTCCCACCAAATGAGGGATCCGGAGTAGAGTCCTGGGGAGGGGCGACTGGACAACCAGAAATCTGGTTAAAAATTGGGGCCTAAGGACATGTCAAGCACATTATGACATCTAATGATCCAGCCACTGAGAGGACGTACTAGAGGACAGGACTCACGCTGAGGGTTACAATGAGTGTTTATGCCCTCGTCGCACTCAAGAACGGGCGGGACCTCAGGGTGAATGCTTGTTTCTCCTACACTGAACGTTGGACAACATGCCAACCACAATGTTTCTTGCCATGGGTAAGGAAGAGTTCTGATTTCGGCATCACAGTCACCCCTGGGCAGTATTTGGAGATAAGGTCTAGGTTCTGAAGCCTGAAACCTGAGGTAGGGAAGAGATGATGTCCTAAGGCCATGGCGGGTCTGATGTGCTCAGTGTGCGGTCAGCTGTCTGGGTGTTGGTCACGAGGTCCGTGCTCAGGTTGTCAGACAGTGCATTAGTGCCCAGGTTAGACTATATATTATGGGTGCATTCGAGTGCCCTGTAGGTTCTTATCTGAAGAACTCTTCAGGATATGAAGAATTTGCGAGTCTGAGTCGCATGCTGAGGTTTTTGTCTCGGGATTTTGTATCAACGATGGCCGTGGAATGTTGGGGAGGCATCATGGGCCATGGACGAATCTTGCTCTCTGTGGACTTGGCCAGATCCCAAATGTTTTTTCGTCAATCTGTGGGATGGGAGGACTCCTTTCAGGTTTGTTACCTCAGGTGTCCCACCGAAAGAGGTATTCTAAAGCAGAGCCCTGGGGAAGAGTGAAGGGACAACACGAACTATGGTTAAAATTTGCGGCCTAGGGGCATGGCAAGCCCAATATGCTGTCTCTCCATCCAGCCACTGAGAGGCCTTACCTGAGGACTGGGCTCAGGCTGAGGGTCACAATGTGTGTGTTTGTGACCAAAGTGGCACACAAGCATGGGTGGGGCCTCATGGGCCACACTGGTTTCAACTACACTGAAACTTGGACAACATGCCAACCACAAGGTTTCTTGCCATGGGGAAAGAGTTCTGATTTCTGCATCATTTTCAAACCCGGGCCGTGATTGGAGATACGGTCTAGATTCTGAGGCCTGAAAACCGAGGTTGAGAAGAGATGACGAACTAGGCCATGACCGGTCCGATGTGCCTAGTGTGCGGCCAGCTGTCTTGGTGGGGCCAGGAGTTCCAGGCTCAGCTGTGTCAGAATGGGCATTAGTGCCCATGTCAGCCTATATATTTGGGGTACAGGCGACTGGTGTGCCCCGTTGATCCTCATTTGGGGTTTTTGGGTAGCCCCAGAGGGCAATGTTTATCTTCTGGAGGGCAGGCAGAGTGCTGCATTGTAGTTCTGGATTGCCAAACTGGAGTGCTTGTGGGCTAGTAGTCTGAGGACGGAAGTCTGAGAACCGAAGCTAGGCCTAGGTTTCTGGGTGAGGATATGGCAGGCACAATCTACAGACCTGAATCAAGATCTCGTGCATCTGAAGTCAGGTCGAGGATCTGACAATCGCTCAGGTTGGACATTCTGTCCCTGATGGCCCCTTCTTGAAGGGGGGGTGGATCACGAGGCCATGGGGGTTTTCCCACGATGGGAGTTGTGAGAAGCTCCCAATTGCAAAGATTCTTCAGCAAGACAATTGAGACCTGTTGGTTTGCTCCAGGACAACGATTCCGAGCAGGGTTCTATGGATGGATGGCTGGGTAGCCCACTTCACATTCAAGTTGTCTCTAAGCAACAAGACAGATTAGATCTGCGGGATCTGGGGGAGCAACCGAGGAGGCTGAGTTGAAATGGACTCTCCCGTGGATATGTCCTAATATGATTTTGTGTCTATGGAGACCTTGGAATGAAGCGGTGGCACTGGGGACCTGAAGTGTTCCCCTAAAGAGATGCTTTCACATAGCTCCATCGTGCAAGTTTCCCATGTGTAGATGAGATTTGTTCTGATGGGTGAGTCAAGAAACAGCCATATGCTGTTATTGAAATCCAGGCCTCTGAGGAGAGATGCCTGGAAACCAAAGCAATGGATTTGATAGGTGCCTAGGGGCCTGTTCGTTCCTTTTTACCTCTGGGCACATCAGTCTATGCGTCTGAGCGCCGGTAGGTGCTCAGATGTGCCCAGATTGCCCCATTTGTCCTGGGACGCCGCAAATATTGGTATGGCCTCAGGGACTTTGGAGGTTTATACTCTTAGTAGGGTTGTGGCCATTGGAATGGGCACATACAATTGCCTTGGAGAGGGCAATCACAGTCGTCATGTTTGGCTCCAGGGGCCTGAGCCTGTAGGGTGAGTAGGCCAGGGGGCTGTTTGGACAGTTGTCTGAAAACACAAACTCGGCTTATGTTTCGGGTCATAGGTATGGCAGGACTGATCTACAGACCTTGAGGAGAACTCTTTGTGATATGAAAAAATGTCGAGTGTGAGGCTCTGCTCAAGTTTTTGTCTCTGGATATCGTGTCACTCATGGTCGTGAAATTTCCAGGTGACATCATGGGAAATGGACGAGTGTTACTCTGTGGGGGCTTGGCCCCGTCCAAAGAGTTTGTGCTCATTCTGTGGGATGGAAGAATTCCGATGGAAGAAGTCCGTTCTTCTGTTGTTTTTGATTTCTTTTGTTTTGTTTTTCAAACTCAGGTGTCCCACCAAATGAGGGATTCCAGAGTAGATCACTAGGGAGGGGCGACTGGACAACCAGAAATCTGGTTAAAAATTGGGGCCTAGGGACATGTCAAGCCCATTATGACATCTAATGGTCCAGCCACTGAGAGGACGTACTAGAAGACAAGACTCACCTTGAGGGTCACAATGCGTGTTTATGCCCTCGTCGCGCTCAAGAATGGGCAGGGCCTCAGGGTGAATGCTGGTTTCTCCTACACTGAACGTTGGACAACATGCCAACCACAAGGTTTCTTGCCATGGGTAAGGAAGAGTTCTGATTTCTGCATCACAGTCACTCCTGGGCAGTGATTGGAGATAAGGTCTAGGTTCTGAAGCCTGAAAACTTAGGTAGGGAAGAGATGATGACCTAAGGCCATGGCGGGTCTGATGTGCTCAGTGTGCGGTCAGCAGTCTGGGTGTTTGTTGGTCACGAGGTCCGGGCTCAGGTTGTCAGACAGTGCATTAATGCCCAGGATAGACTATATATTTTGGTTGCCTTCGAGTGCCGTGTAAGTTCTGATCTGAGGAACTCTTCAGGATATAAAGAATGACCGAGTCTGAGGTGCGTGGTCAGGCTACTATCTCTGGATTCTGTATCAGCGATGGCCGTGGAATGTTGGGGAGGCCTCATGGGCCATGGACGAATCTTGCTCTCTGTGGATTTGGCCAGATCCCAATTGTTTTTCGTCAATCTGTGGGATGGGAGGACTCCTTTCAGGTTTGTTACCTCAGGTATCCGACCAAAAGAGGAATTCCAAAGTAGAGCCCTGGGGAAGAGTGAAGACACAACCCGAACAACGGTTAAAAATTGGGGCCTATGGGCATGGCAATCCCAATATGCTGTCTCTCCATCCAGCCACTGAGAGGCCTTACCTAGGACTGGGCTCAGGCTGAGTGTCACAATGAGTGTTTGTGACCAATGTGGCTCGCAAGCATGGGCGGGGCCTCTTGGGCCACACTGGTTTCAACTACACTGAACCTTGGACAACATGCCAACCACAAGGTTTCTTGCCATGGGGAAAGAGTTCTAATTTCTGCATTGTTTTCAAACCCCTGCCGTGTTTGGAGTTAAGGTCTGGGTTCTGAAGCCTGAAAACAGAGGTTGAGAAGAGATGACGACCTAAGGACATGGTGAGTCCGATGGGCTCAGTTTGCGGCCAGCTGTCTGGGTGGGGCCAGGAGATCCAGGCTCAGGCTGTGTCAGAAAGGGCATTAGTGCCCAGGTCAGCCTATATATTTTGGTACAGCCAAATGGTGTGCAGGTTGATCCTCATTTGAGGTTTCTGGGTAGACCCAGAGGGCAATGTTTATCTTCTGGAGGGCAGACAGAGTGTTGCATTGTAGTTCTGGATTGCCAAACTGGAGGACTTGTGGGCCAGTAGACTGAGGACGGAAGTCTGAGAACCGAAGCTAGGCCTAGGTTTCTGGGTGAGGATATGGCAGGCACAATCTACAGACCTGAATCGAGATCTCGTGCATCTGAAGTCAGGGCGAGGATCAGACGATCGCTCAGGTTGGACATTCTGTCCCTGATGGCCTTCTTGAAGTGGGGGTGGATCACGAGGCCATTGGGGTTTTCCCACGATGGGAGTTTGAGAAGCCCCAACTGCAAAGATTCCTCTGCAGGACAATTGAAACCTGTTGGTTGGCTCCAGGACAATGATCCGAGCAGGGTTCTAAGGATGGATGGCTGGGTAGCCCACCTCGCATTCCAATTGTCTCCAAGCAACAATACAGGTTAGATCTGCTGGATCTGGGGAAGCAACCGAGGAGGATGAGTTGAAATGGACTCTCCCATGGGTGTGTCCTAATGTGATTTTGTGTCTATGGAAAACTTGGAATGAAGCGGTGGCTCTGTTGCCCTGAAGGGTTCTCCAAAAGAGAGGCTTTCACACAGCTCCATCGTACAAGTTTCCCATGTGTAGATGAGATTTGTTCTGATGGGTGAGTCAGGAAACAGCCATATGCTGTTATTGAAATCCAGGCCTCTGAGGAGAGATGCCTGGAAACCAAACCAATGGATCCGATAGGTGCCTAGGGGCCTGTTCATTCCTTTTTACCTCTGGGGACATCAGTCTACGGGTCTGAGTGCCGGTAGGTGCTCAGATGGGCCCAGATTGCCCCTGTTTGTCCTGGGAAGCCCCAAATATTGAGATGGCCTCAGGGACTTTGGAGGTTTATCCTATTAGAAGGGTTGTGGCCATTGGAATGGGCACATACAATTCCCTTTATGAGGGCAAGCAGAGTCGACAGGTTTGGCACCAGGGACCTGAGCCTGTAGGGTGTGTAGGCCAGGGCTGTTTGGACAGTTGTCTGATAACACAAGCTCGGCTTATGTTTCGGGTCATAGGTATGGCAGGACTGATCTACAGACCACGAGGAGACCTCTTCTGGATATGAAAAAAGGGCGAGTGTGAGGCTCTTGCTCAAGTTTTTGTCTCTGGATGTCGTGTCACTCATGGTCGTGAAATTTCCGGGTGACTTCATGGGAAATGGACGAGTCTTACTCTCTGGGTTTTGGCCCCGTCCAAAGAGTTTGGGGTCATTCTGTGGGATGGAAGAAGTCCGTTGTTCTGTTGTTGTTGATTTGTTTTGTTTTGTTTTTCGTCCTCAGGTGTCCCACCAAATGGGGGATTCCAGAGTAGAGCCCTGGGGAGGGGCGACTGGACAACCAGAAATCTGGTTAAAAATTGGGGCCTAGGGACATGTCAAGTCCATTATGACATCTAATGGTCCAGCAACTGAGAGTCAGTACTAGAGGACAGGACTCACGCTGAGGGTCACAATGCTTGTTTATGCCCTCGTCGCACTCAAGAATTGGCGGGGCCTCAGGCTGAATGCTGGTTTCTCCTACACTGAACGTTGGACAACATGCCAACCACAAGATTTCTTGCCATAGGTAAGGAAGAGTTCTGATTTCTGCATCACAGTCACCCCTGGGCAGTGATTGGAGATAAGGTCTAGGTTCTGAAGCCTGAAAACTGAGGTAGGGAAGAGATGATAACCTAAGGCCATGGCGGGTCTGATGTGCTCAGTGTGCGGTAAACTCTCTGGGTGTTTGTTGGTCAGGAGGTCCGGGCTCAGGTTGTCAGACAGTGCATTAGTGCCCAGGTTAGACTATATATTTTGGGTGCCTTGGAGTGCCGTGTATGTTCTGATCTGAGGAACTCTTCAGGATATAAAGAATGACCGAGTCTGAGGCGCGTGGTCAGGCTATTGTCTCTGGATTTTGTATCAGCGATGGCCGTGGAATGTTGGGGAGGCCTCATGGGCCATGGACGAATCTTGCTCTCTGTGGATTTGGCCCGATCCCAATTGTTTTTCGTCAATCTGTGGGATGGGAGTTCTCCTTTAAGGTTTGTTACCTCAGGTGTCCCACCAAAAGAGGAATTCCAAAGCAGAGCCCTGGAGAAGAGTGAAGGGACAGCCCGAACTCTTTTTAAAACTTGCGGCATAGGGGCATGGCAAGCCCAATATGCTGTCTCTCCATCCAGCCACTGAGAGGCCTTACTTGAGGCCTGGGCTCAGGCTGAGGGTCAATGTGTGTTAGTGACCAATGTGGCCGCAAGCATGGGCGGGGCCTCATGGGCCACACTGGTTTCAACTACACTGAACCTTGGACAACATGCCAACCACAAGGTTTCTTGCCATGGGGAAAGAGTTCTGATTTCTGCATTGTTTTCAAACCCCTACCGTGATTGGAGACAAGGTCTAGGTTCTGAAGCCTGAAAACCGAGGTTGAGAAGAGATGACGACCTAAGGCCATGGCGGGTCCGATGTGCTCAGTTTGCGGCCAGCTGTCTGGGTGGGGCCAGGAGGTCCAGGCTCAGGCTGTGTCAGAAAGGGCATTAGTGCCCAGGTCAGCCTATATATTTGGGGTACAGCCGAATGGTGTGTAGGTTGATCCTATTTGGGGTTTCTGGGTAGCCCCAGAGGGCAATGTTTTTCGTTTGTAGGGCAGGCAGAGTGCTGCATTGTAATTCTGGATTGCCAAACTGGAGGGCTTGTGGGCCAGTAGACTGAGGTCGGCAGTCTGAGAACCCAAGCTAGGCCTAGGTTTCTGGGTGACGATATATAGCAGGCACAATCTACAGACCTGAATCGAGATCTCGTGCATCTGAAGTCAGGGCGAGGATCAGACGATCGCTCAGGTTGGACATTCTGTCCCTGATGGCCCCTTCTTGAATGGGGGGTTGAACACGAGGCCATGGGAGTTTTTTCCCACGATGGGAGTTCTGAGAAGCTACAAACTGCAAAGATTCTTTTGCAGGATATTTGAGACCTGTTCGTTGGCTCCAGGACAACGATTCCGAGCAGGGTTCTAAGGATGGATGTCTGGGGTAGCACTCCTCGCATTCCAATTGTCTCCAAGCAACAATACAGGTTAGATCTGCTGGATCTGGGGAAGCAACCGAGGAGGCTGAGTTTAAATGGACTCTCCCGTGGATTAGTCCTAATATGATTTTGTGTCTATGGAGACCTTGGAATGAAGCGGTGGCTCTGATGTCCTGAAGCGTTCTCCTAAAGGGAGGCTTTCACACAGCTCCATCGTGCAAGTTTCCCATGTGTAGATGAGATTTGTTCTGATGGGTGAGTCAAGAAACAGCTATATGCTGTTATTGAAATCCAGGTTTTGAGGAGAGATGCCTGGAAACCAAATCAATGGATCCGATAGGTGCCTAGGTGCCTGTTTGTTCTTTTTAACTCTGGGGACATCAGTCTACGGGTCTGAGTGCCGGTAAGTGCTCAGATGGGCCCAGATTGCCCCTGTTTGTCCTGGGAAGCCCCAAATATTGGGATGGCCTCAGGGACTTTGGAGGTTTATCCTATTAGAAGGGATGAGGCCATTGGAATGGGCACATACAATTCCTTTGGAGAGGACAAGCAGAGTCGTCAGCTTTGGCTCCAGGGGCCTGAGCCTGTAGGGTCATGTCAAGCCCATTATGACATCTAATGATCCAGCTACGGAGAGAGAGAACTAGAGGACAGGACTCACGCTGAGGGTCACAATGCGTGTTTATGCCCTCGTCGCACTCAAGAATGGGCGGGGCCTCAGGGTGAATGCTTCTTTCTCCTACACTGAACGTTGGACAACATGCCAACCACAAGGTTTCTTGCCATGGGTAAGGAAGAGTTCTGATTTCTGCATCACAGTCACCCCTGAGCAGTGACTGGAAATATGGTCTAGGTTCTCAAGCCTGAAAACTGAGGTAGGGAAGAGATGATCATCTAAGGCGATGGCTGGTGTGATGAGCTCAGTGTGCGGTCAGCTGCCTGGGCGTTGGTCTCGAGGTCCTCGAATCCTACTCTCTGTGGATTTGGCCCGATCCCAATTGTTTTTCGTCAATCTGTGTGATGGGAGGACTATTTTCAGGGTTTTTTTACCTCAGGTGTCCCACCAAAAGTGGAATTCCAAAGCAGAGCCCTGGGGAAGAGTGAAGGGACAACTCGAATTATGTTTTTAAACTTGAGGCCTAGGGCCATGGCAAGCCCAATATGCTGTCTCTCCATCCAGCCACTGAGAGGCCTTACCTGAGGACTGGGCTCAGCCTGAGGGTCACAATGTGTGTTTTTGACCAATGTGGCCTGCAAGCATGGGCAGGGCCTCATGGGCCACACTGGTTTCAACTACACTGAAACTTGGACAACATGCCAACCACAAGGTTTCTTGCCATAGGGAAAGAGTTCTGATTTCTGCATCGTTTTCAAACCCGGGCCGTGATAGGAGATGAAGTCCATGTTCTGAAGCCTGAAAATCGAGGTTGAGAAGAGATTAGGACCTAAAGCCATGGCGGGTCCATGTGCTCAGTATGCGGCCAGCTGTGTAGGTGGGGCCAGGAAGTCCAGGCTCAGTCTGTGTCAGAAAGGGCATTAGTGCCCAGGTCAGCCTATATATTTGAGGTACAGCCGAATGGCGTTCAGGTTGATCCTCATTTGGGGTTTCTGGGTAGCCCCAGAGGGCAATGTTTATCTTCTGGAGGGCAGACAGAGTGTTGCATTGTAGTTCTGGTTTCCAAAATGTAGGGCTTGTGGGCCAGTACTCTGAGGATGGAAGTCTGAGAACCCAAGCTAGCTAGGCCTAGGTTTCTGGGTGAGGATATGGCAGGCACAATCTATAGACCTGAATCGAGATCTCGTGCATCTGAAGACAGGGCGAGGATCAGGCGATAGCTCAGGTTGGACATTCTGTCTCTGGTGGCCAATTCTTGAAAGGGGGGTGGATCACGGGGCCATGGGGTTTTTCCCACGATGGGAGTTGTGAGAAGCTCCCAACTGCAAAGATTCTTCTGCAGGACAATTGAGACCTGGTGGTTGGCTCCAGGACCACGATAACGAGCAGGGTTCTAAGGATGGATGGCTGGGTAGCCCACCACGCATTCCAATTGTCTCCAAGCAACAAGAGAGGTTAGATCTGCTGGATCTGGGGGAGCAACCGAGGAGGCTGAGTTGAAATGGACTCTCCCGTGGATGTGTCCTAATATGATTTTGTGTCTATGGGGACCTTGGAATGAAGCGGTGGGACTGGGGCCCTGAAGGGTTCTCCTAAAGAGAGGCTTTCACACAGCTCCATCGTGCAAGTTTCCCATGTGTAAATGAGATTTGTTCTCATGGGTGAGTCAAGAAACAGCCATATGCTGTTATTGAAATCCAGGCCTCTGAGGAGGGATGCCTGGAAGCCAAACCAATGGATCCGATAGATGCCTAGGGGCCAGTTCGTACCTTATTACCTCTGGTTACAGCAGTCTACGGGTCTGAGTGCAGGTTGGTGCTCAGATGGGCTCAGATTGACCCTGTTTGTCCTGGGAAGCCACAACTATTGGGATGGGCTCAGGAATTTTGGAGGTTTATCCTCTTAGTAGGGTTGTGGACATTGGAATGGGCACATACAATTTCCTTGAAAACGGCAAGCACAGTCTTCAGGTTTGGCCTCAGGGTCCTGAGCCTGTAGGGTGTGTAGGCCAGAGTTGTTGGGACAGTTGTCTGAAAAAACACAAACTCGGCTTATGTTTCAGGTCATAGGTAAGGCAGGACTGATCTACAGACCATGAGGAGAACACTTTGGGATATGAAAAAAGGGCGAGTGTGAGGCTCTTGCTCACGTTTTTGTCTCTAGATATTGTGTCACTCATGGTCGTGAAATTTCCAGGTGACTTCATGGGAAATGGACGAGTCTTACTCTCTGGGGGTTTGGCCCCCTCCAAGGAGTTTGGGGTCACTCTGTGGGATGGAAGAAGTCGGTTTTTTTTTGTTGTTGTTGATTTCTTTTGTTTTGTTTTTCAACCTCAGGTGTCCCACCAAATGAGGGATTCCAGAGTAGAGCCCTGGGGAGTTGTGACTGGACAACCAGACATCTGGTTAAAAATTGGGGCCTAGGGACATGTCAAGCCAATTATAACATCTAATGGTCCAGCCAATGAGAGGATTTACTAGAGGTCAGGAATCACGCTGAGGGTCACAATGCGAGTTTATGCCCTCGTCGCACTCAAGAATTGGCGTGACCTCAGGGTGAATGCTGGTTTATCCTACACTGAGTGTAGGACAACATGGCAACCACAAGGTTTCTTGCCTTGGGTAAGCAGGAGTTCTGATTTCTGCATCACAGTCATCCCTGGGCAGAGATTGGAGATAAGGTCTAGGTTCTGAAGCCTGAAAATTGAGGTAGGGCAGAGATGATGACATAAGGCCATGGCGGTTCTGATGTGCTCAGTGTGCGGTCAGCTGTCTGGGTGTTGCTCAGGAGGTCCCGGCTCAGGTTGTGTCACACAGTGCACCACTGCCCAGGATAGACTATATAATTTCGGTACATTCGAGTGCCGTGTAGGTTTATTCTCATTTAATGTGCCCGGGCAGCTCATTAGGTAATATTTTTTTCTAGAGGGCAGGCAGAGTGCTGCAATGATGGTCGGGAATTGACAAACTTGTAGGCTTCGGTGCCAGGAGTGTGAGGATGGAAGTCTGAGAACACAAGATAGACTTGGGTTTCAGGGCGAGGGCACGGCAGGTACCCCCTGAAGATCTGAAGCAATATCTCATGCTTCTGAAGTCAGAGCGAGGATCAGACGTTGGCTCAGCCTCGATTTTCTGTTCATGACGGCCCCTTCATGAAGGGAGAGGATTCTCGAGAGCGTGGAATTTTTCCCACGTTGGGAGTGGTGGGATACCCCTCCAAGGATTCCTTCTGCGGGACAATTGAGACCTGTTGGACAGCTCCAGGACATCACATATGGATGAGTCCAGACCAACGTTCGGGGATGGATGCCTGGGAAGCCCGCCTCGCATTCCAATTGTCTCCTAGCGACAAGACAGTTTAGATCTGATGGCTCTGCGGGAGCAACCAGGGTGGCTGAGTTGAAATGGACTTTCCTGAGGATGGGTCTAATGTGTGTTTCTGTCCATGAGGGCCTTTAAATGGGGCAGTGGCACCGGGACCATGATGTATTCTCCTCAGCTTTTGACATAGCTCCCATGCACAAGTTTCCTTGTGGAGACGAGTTTGGTTCTGATAGGTGCCTCAGGAAAACCCCAATGCTGGTATTGGAAACCAGGGTTTTGAGGAGACATGCCTGTAAACCAAAGCAATGGATCCGATTTTGGCCTTCGGTCCTGTCTGGTTCAATCTTCGTCTCTGGGGACATCCTTCTAGGGTATGAGTGGAGGTAGATGCTCTGCTGGTGTCAGACTGACCTTTTTTGTCCCAGGCGACCTATACTATTGGGATGGCCTCAGGGACTTTGGAGGGTTCTCCTAATTTGTACGATTTTGGACAATGGAATGGGCAGAATTCCCATGGATTGGATAGGCACAGTCCTAATGTGTGGCTCCAGGGTCCCCAGCCTGGAGGGTGTGTGGCCCAGGACTTTGAGGACAGAAGTCTGAAAACACAAACTCAGCTTATGTTTGGGGACGTAGGTATGGCAGGCACGATCTACAAACCATGAGAGAAGACATCTTCAGGATATGAAGAAAGTGCGAGTCTGAGGTGCTTGTTCAAACTTTTGTCTCTGGATTTTGTTTCAGCGATGGCCGTGGAATGTCGAGGAGGCCCCATGGGCCATGGACGAATCTTGCTCTCTGTGGATTTGGCCCGATCCCAATTGTTTTTCGTCAATCTGTTGGATGGAAGACTCCTTTCAGCGTTGTTACATCAGGTGTTCCACCAAAAGAGGAATTCCAAAGCAGAGCCCTAGGGACGAATGAAGGGACAACCCGAACTATGGTTAAAAATTGGGGCCTATGGGCATGAAAGCCCAATATGCTGTCTCTTCATCCAGCCACTGAGAGGCCTTACCTGAGGACTGGGCTAAGGCTGAGGGTCACAATGTGAGTTTGCCACCTATGTGGCCCGCGAGCAATGACGGGGCCTCATCAGACAAACAGGTTTCCACTACACTGAACGTTGGACAACAAGCCAACCACAAGGGTCTTGCCATTGGGAAGGAGTTCTGATTTCTGCATCATTTTCAAACCTGGGCAGTGATTGGAGATAAGGTCTAGGATCTGAATCCTGAAAACCGAGGTTGGGAAGAGATAACGACCTAAGGCAATGGCTGGCCCTATGTGCTCAGTGAGCGGCAAGCTGTCTGGGTGGGGCCAGGAGGTCCAGGCTCAGGCTCTGTCAGAAAGGGCATTATTGCCCAGGTCAGCCTATATATTTGGGTTACAGCCAAGTGGCGTGCAGCTTGATCTTCATTTGGGGTTTCCGGGTAGCCCCAGAGGGCAATTTTTTTTCTTCTGGAGGGCAAGCAGAGTGCTGCATTGTAATTCTGGATTGCCAAACTGGAGGGCTTGTGGGCCATTAGTCTGAGGACCGAAGTCTGAGGAAACAAGCTAGGCTTAGGTTTCTGGGTGAGGACATGGCAGGCACAATATACAGACCTGAATCGAGATCTCGTGTATCTGAAGTCAGGGTGAGGATCAGACTATTTCTCAGGTTGGACCTTATGCCCTGTTGGCCCCTTCATGAAGGGGGTGGGGGTATCACGAGGCCATGGGGGTTTCTCACGATGGGAGTTGTGAGAAGCTCCCAAATGCAAAGATTCTTCTGCAGGAAAATTGAGACCTGTTGTTTGGCTCCAGGCCAATGATTCTGAGCAGGGTTCTAAGGATGGATGGCGGGGTAGGCCACCTCGCATTCCAATTGTCTCTTAGCAACAAGACAAGTTAGATCTGCTGGAACTCGCGGAGCAACCGAATATGCTGAGTTGAATTGGGCTCTCCCGTGGATGTGTCCTAATATGATTTTTGTGTCTATGGAGACCTTGGAATGAAGCGGTGGCACTGGGGCCCTGAAGGGTTCTCCTAAAAAGAGGCTTTGACACACCTCCAACGTGCAAGTTTCCCATGTGTAGATGAGTTTTGTTCTGATGGGTGAGTCAAGAAACAGCCCTATTCTGGTACTGAAATCCAGGCCTCTGAGGAAGATGCCTGGAAACCAAAGCAATGGATCCGATTAGGGCCTAGGGGCCTGTTCATTCCTTTTTACATCTGCGATATCAGTCTACGAGTCTGAGTGCAGGTAGGTTCTCAGATGGGCTCAGATTGCTCCTGTTTGTCCTGGGAAGCCACCACTATTGGGATGGCCTCAGGGAATTTGGAGTTTTATTCTATTAGTAGTGTTGTGGCCATTGGAATGGGCACACAGAATTCCCTTGGAGAGGGCAAGTACAGTCCTCAGGTTGGCTCCAGTGGCCTCAGCCTGTAGGGTGTGTAGGCCTAGGCTCTTTGGACAGTTTTCTGAAAACACAAACTCGGCTTATGTTTCGGGTCATAGGTATGGCAGGACTGATCTACAGACCATGAGGAGAACTCTTCGGGATATGAAAAAAGGGCGAGTGTGAGGCTCTTGCTCAAGTTTTTATCTCTGGATATCGTGCCATTCATGGTCATGAAATATCCGGGTGACTTAATGGGAAATGGATGAGTCTTACTCTCTGGGGGTTTGGCCCCGTCCAAAGAGTTTGGGGTCATTCTGTGGGACGGAAGAAGTCCGTTTTTTGTTGTTGTTGTTTTGTTTTGTTTTGTTTTGTTTTTCAACCTCAGGGGTCCCACCAAATGAGGGATTCCAAAGTAGAGCCCTGGGGAGCGGCGATTAGACAACCAGAAATCTGGTTAAAATTGGGTCCCAGGGACAGCTAGACTTGGGTTTCAGGGCGAGGGCACGGCATGTACCTCCTGAAGATCTGAAGCAATATCTCATGCATCTGAAGTCAGAGCGAGGATCAGACGTTGGCTCAGCTTAGATTTTCTGTTCATGACGGCCCCTTCATAAAGGGAGCCGAATCTCGAGGCCGTGGAGGTTTTCCCACGTTGGGAGTGGTGGGATGCCCCCTCCAAGGATTCCTTCTGCGGGATAATTGAGACCTGTTAGACAGCTCCAGGACATCCCATATGGATGAGTCCAGACCAACGTTCGAGGATGGATGCCTGGGAAGCCCGCCTCGCATTCCAATTGTCTCCTAGCGACAAGGCAGTTTAGATCTGATGGCTCTGCGGGAGCAACCGGGGTGGCTGAGTTGAAATGGACTTTCCTGAGGATGGGTCTAATGTGTGTTTGTGTTCACGAGGGCCTTGGAATGGGGCGGTGGCACCGGGACCCTGAAGTATTCTCCTAAGCTTTTGACACAGCTCCCATGCACAAGTTTCCTTGTGGAGACGAGTTTGGTTCTGATGGGTGCCTCAGGAAAACCCCAATGCTGGTATTGGAATCCAGGGTTTTGAGGAGACATGCCTGTAAACCAAAGCAATGGATCCGATTTTGGCCTAGGGACCTGTCTGGTTCAATCTTCTTCTCTGGGGACATCCATCTAGGGTATGAGTGGAGGTAGATGCTCAGCTGGTGTCAGACTGACCTTTTTTGTCCCGGGCGACAAAATACAAAATACAAAATACAAAATAGTATACTATTGGGATGGCCTCAGGGACTTTGGAGGGTTCTCCTAATTTGTACGATTTTGGACAATGGAATGGGCAGAATTCCCATGGATTGGGTAGGCACAGTCCTAATGTGTCTCCAGGGTCCCCAGCCTGGATGGTGTGTGGCCCAGGACTTTGAGGACAGAAGTCTGAAAACACAAACTCAGCTTATGTTTGGGGACGTAGGTATGGCAGGCCCGATCTACAAACCATGAGAAGACATCTTCAGGATATGAAGAAAGTGCAAGTCTGAGGCGCTTGCTCAGACTTTTGTCCCTGGCTTTTGTTTCAGCGATGCCCGTGGAATGTCGAGGAGGCCTCATGGGCCATGGACGAATCTTCCTCTCTGTGGATTTGGCCTGATCCCAATTGTTTTTCGTCAATCTGTTAGATGGAGGACTCCTTTCAGTGTTGTTACATCAGGTGTCCCACCAAAAGAGGAATTCCAAAGCAGAGCCCTGGGGAAGAATGAAGGAACGACCTGAACTATGATTAAAAATTGGGGCGTATGGGCATGGCAAGCCCAATATGCTGTCTCTTCATCCAGACACTGAGAGGTCTTACCTGAGGACTGGGCTATGGCTGTGGGTCACAATGTGAGTTTGCCACCTATGTGGCCCACGAGCAATGGCGGGGCTTCATCGGGCAAACAGGTTTCCACTACACTGAACGTTGGACAACAAGGCAACCACAAGGGTCTTGCCATTGGGAAGGAGTTCTGATTTCTGCATCATTTTCAAACCTGGGCAGTGATTGGAGATTAGGTCTAGGATCTGAATCCTGAAAACCGAGGTTTGGAAGAGATAACGTCCTAAGGCAATGGCTGGTCCTATGTGCTCAGTGAGCGGCAAGCTGTCTGGGTGGGGCCAGGAGGTCCAGGCTCAGGCTGTGTCAGAAAGGGCATTATTGCCCAGGTCAGCCTATATATATGGGGTACAGCCAAGTGGCTGCAGGTTGATCTTCATTTGGGGTTTCTGGGTAGCCCCAGAGGGCAATGTTTTTCTTCTGGAGGGCAAGCAGAGTGCTGCATTGTAATTCTGGATTGCCAAACTGGAGGGCTTGTGAGCCATTAGTCTGAGGACGGAAGTCTGAGGACACAAGCTAGGCTTAGGTTACTGGGTGAGGACATGGCAGGCACAATATACAGACCTGAATCGAGATCTCCTGCATCTGTAGTCAGGGTGAGGATCAGACTATTTCTCAGGTTGGACCTTATGTCCCTGATGGCCCCTTCATGAAGCGGGGGGGGGGGTATCAGGAGGCCATGGGGGTTTCTCACGATGGGATTTGTGAGAAGCTCCTAACTGCAAAGATTCTTCTGCAGGAAAATTGAGACCTGTTGTTTGGCTCCAGGCCAATGATTCTGAGCAGGGTTCTAAGGATGGATGGCAGGGTAGGCCACCTCGCATTCCAGTTGTCTCTTAGCAACAAGACAAGTTAGATCTGCTGGATTTCGCAGAGCAACCGAATATGCTGAGTTGAATTGGACTCTTCCGTGCATGTGTCCTAATGTGATTTTGTGTCTATGGAGGCCTTGTAATGGGGCAGTGGCACTCAGGCCCTGAAGGATTCTCCTAACTGGAGGTTTTGATACATCTTCAAAGGACAATTTTCCCATGTGGCGAAGAGATTTGTTGTGATTGCTGCCTCATGATATCCCCATATGCTAATATTGGAAACCAGGCCTCTGAGGAGAAATACGTGTAACCGAAAGCAATGAATCTGATTCAGGCCTAGGGGCCTGTCTGATTCAATCTTCTTCTCTGGGGACATCCATCTACGCTGAGTAGAGGTAGATGCTCAGCTCGTTTCAGATGACCCTTGTTTGTCCTGGGCGGCCTACATTATTGGGATATCCTTGGGAACTCTGGAGGTTTTTCCTAATTTGTACGATTGTGGACAATGGAATGGGCATAATTCCCGTGGTATGGACAGGCACAGTCTGATGTGTGGCTCCAGGGGCCCCAGCCTGAAGGGTCTGTGGGCCAGGAATGTGGGGACAGAAGATGAAAACACAAACTCGGCTTAGTTTGGGAAGTAGGTATGGCAGGCCCGAGGACGGACCTGTGAGGAGAACTCTTCGGGATACGACAAAAGAGCGAGTGTGAGGCGCTTGCTCAGACTTTTGTCTCTGGATTTGTTGTCAACGATGGCTGTGGAATCTCGGAGAGGCCTCATGGGCCATGGACGAGACTTCCTCCCTGTGAATTTGGTTGAATCCCAATTGTTTTGGGTCAATCTGAAGGATGGGAGGAGTCATTTTAGTTTTGTTATCTCAGGTGTCCCACCAAAAGAGGGATTCCAAAGCAGAGCTCTGGGGAGGGATGAATGGACAACCCGAACAATCCAATTGGGGTGAGGTCGAGAACCGAGCAGGTTGATCCTCATTTGGGGTTTATGGAGATCCCCATAGAGCAATGTTTTTCTACTGGAGGGCCAGCATAGGGCTGCATTTTGGTTCCAGAATTCCAAGTCTTGAGGACATGTTTGCCAGGAGTGTGAGGAAGGAAGTCTGAAAACACAAGGTAGCACGAGGATTGGGCCCACTGTGTAGAGGCTGAATCGAGATCTGCTGCATCTGAGGTCAGGGCGAGTATCAGATGTTGCCTCAAGCTGGAGTTTGTGTCCATGACGGCCCCTTCCTGAAGGGGGTGGGGGCGTCATGAGGCCAGGGAGGTTTCCCTAAGCTGGGAGTTGTGAGCTGCTCCAAACTTCAAAGTTTCCTTCTTCAGGACAGTCGAGTACTATTGGATGGTTCCAGGATGCCCCATACAGAAAGACTCGAGAGCAGGGGCCTAAGCATGGATGCCGAGAAACGTCAACTCACCTTCCCATTGCCTGGTCGAGACAAGGCATGCTCAATCTGCGGGCTCTTGGGTGAGCTACCCAGAAGGCTGAGTTTAAATGGACTTTCCTGAGGATGAGTCATAATGTGGGTTGGTGGCCATGGAGACCTTGGAATGTGGCAGTAGCTAAGGGACTCTGCAGGATTCTCCAACCCGAAGGGTTTGACACAACTCCAACAAGGAAGCTTTCCATGCGGAGATGAGAGGTGTTCTGTCTGGTGCCTCAGGATAGCCCCATATGCTGGTCTTTGAACCCAGGCCTCTGAGGAGTGATACCTGGACACCAAAGCAAGAGTTCATAATAGGGCCTAGGGGCCTGTCTGGTTCAATCTTCTGTCTCTGTGGATATCAGTCTGTGTGTCTGCATGGAGGTAGTAGTTGCTCAGCTGGTGTCATAATGCCCCTGTTTGTCCAGTGCGGCTTGCGGTAGTGGGATGTCCTTGGGGACCTTGAGGTTTCTACTATTTTGTAGAGTTGTGGCCAATGGAACGGGCAGTTTCTTAGGAGAGAGCAGGCACAGTTCTGTGGTGTGGCTCCAGAGACCCCAGCCTGGAGGCGGTGTGGGCCACGGCTGTGCAGACAGACATCCAAAAACCCAAACTCAGCTCAGGTTTGGGGCCGAGGTTGTGGCAGGCCTGATCTACAGTCCGTGAGGGGAGCTCCTCTGGATATGAAAGAAGGGTGAGAGGGAGGCAGTCGCTCAGTCTTTTGTCTCTGGATATTTTGTCCACAATGGCTGTTTAATGTAGGAGTTGCCTCATGCGTCGTAGAAGTCTCCCTCTCTGGTAGTTTGACCAGCCCCCAAGAGTTTGGGGTCATTCTGTGGGAAGGGAAGAGTCCTGTTTTCTTCTTCATGTGTCCCCCCAGTAGAGGGATTCTGGAGCATAGCAGTGGGTACTGACAACTGGAATACTCGCTCTCTGGTCAAGCCTGGGGGTCTATGGATATGACAAGCCCCATATGCAGGATCTTGGTCCAGCCACTGAGAAGCGTTACTTTAATACGGGACTCACGCTACAGGTCACAATGCATGTCTGTGCCCTAGGCGGCCCTCAAGCACTGGCGTGGCCTTTCCGACAAAGCAGGTTTTCCCACATTGAACGTTGGACAACATGCCAACCACATGTTTCTGGCCATGGGGAAGGAGGAATTCTAATTTCTGCATCACGTTCACCCCTGGGCAGTGATTGGAGATAAGGTCTAGGTTCTGAAGCCTGAATACTGAGGTTGGGAAGAGATGACGAACTACAGCCATAGCGGGTCCCTTGTGTCCAGGTTGGAGCCAGCTGTCTAGGTGTCGTTTGGGATGTCTTGTCTCAGGCTGTGCCAGACAGGGCATTCGTATTCAGGGTAGGCTGTATAATTGCTTTACAGTCGAGTGGCATGCATTAGATAATCATTTGGGGTTTCTTATTAGCAGCATAGGGCAAAGTTTTTATTCTGGAGGGCAGGCAGAGTGCTGCATTGTGGCTTCGGAATTCCCAAACTGGAGGGCTTGTGGGCCAGGAGAGTGAGGACAGAAGTCTGAGAACACAAGCTAGGCTTAGGTTTCGGGGAATGGACATGGCAGGCACACTCTGCAGAGCTGAATTGAGATCTCATGAGTCTGAAGTCAGGTCGAGGATCAGACTTTGGCTCAGGTTGGAGTTTCTGTCCATGTTGGCCCCTTCATGAAGGGGGGCATTATGAGGCCATGGGGGTTTTCCCACTATTAGAGTTGTGAGATGCTCCAAACCGCAAGGATTCCTTCTGTAGGACAATTAAGATTTGTTGGATGGCTCCAGGACGTCTCCTAAGGTATTTTTCCAGAACAGGGTTCTAAGTATGGATGCCTGGGCAGACAGCCTCAATTCCAATTGTCTCCTAGCAACAAGAAACGTTTGATCTGCTGGCTTGGGGTAGCATCAGAGGGGGCTGAGTTGGAATGGACTTTCCTGAGGATGGTCTTAAATGAGTTAAAATGGACTTTCCTGAGGATGGTCTTAATGTTGGTTTGAGTCCATTGAGACCTTGGTATGGGGCAGTGGCACCAGGGCCCTGAAGGATTCTCCTAACCAGAGGTGATAACAAAGCTCCAATGAGCAAGTTTTCCATGGGGAGACGAGATTTGTTCTTATTGGTGCCTCAGGAAACCACCATTTGCTGGTATTGGAAATGAGGCCTCTGAGGAGAGATGCCTGGAAACCAAAGCAATGGATCTGATTAGGGCCTAGGGGCCTGTCCGGTTCAATATTCTTCTCTGGGGACATCTTTTGTCTGAGTGGAGGTAGTTGCTCAGCTGGTTTGAGATCACACCTGTTTGTCCTGGGCGGCCTACACTATTGGGATGGCCTCGGTAACTTTGGAGGTTTTTCCTAATTTGCAGGGTTGTGGCCAATGGATGGGAAGAATTCTCTTGAAAGGGAAGCACAGTCCTGAGGTGTGGCTCCAGGGACCCAAGTGTGGAGCGTGTGTGGTCCAGGGCTATTTGGACAAAAGTCTGAAAACACAAACTCCACTTAGGTTTGGGTCTGTAGGTATGGCCGGCCCGATATATAGACCGTGAGGAGAACTCTTCGGGATATGAACAAAGGGCGAAAGTGAGGTGCTTGCTCATGCTTATTTTTTTCTGGATATGTGTCACCGATTGCCATGGAATGTCCGGGTGTCCTCATGGGCCATCGATGAGGCTCCCTTTCTGGGGATTTGACCCAATCCCATGAGTTTGGGGTCATTCTGTGGGAAGGGAGGAGGCCTTTCTTTTTTTTTTTTTTTTTTTTTTTTTTTTTTTACCTCAGGTGGACCACCAAAAGAGGGATTCCACAGCAGAGTCCTGGGGAGGGGCGACTGGACAACCAGAACTCTGGTTAACATTGGGACCTAAGAACATAGCAAGCCCCATATGTGGGCTCTTGGTCGAGACACTGAGAGGCCTTCCTTGAGCATAGGGCTCACATTGAGTTTCACAATGTGTTTTTGTGCCCAAGGAGCCCCTCAAGTCAGGGCGTGGCCTAATGTACCATGCTGGTTTCTCCTACACTGAACGTTGCACAATATGGCAACCACAAGTTTTCTGGCCATTGGGAAGAAGGAGTTCTAATTTCTGCAACTCTTTCACTCCTGGACTGTGATTGGATTTAAGGTCTACGTTCTGAAGCCTGAAAACTGAGGTTGGGAAGAGATGCAGACCTAAGGCCATGGTGTGACTGATGTGCTCAGTGTTCGGCCAGCTGTTGAGTGTGGGTTGGGAGGTGCAGGCTCAGGCTGTGGCAGACAGGGAATTAGTGCCCAGGCTAGACTGTATCATTGGGGTGCAGTCGAGTTTCGTGCAGGTTGGTACTCATTTGTGGTTACTGGGTAGCCCCAGAGGGCAACGTTTTTCTTCTGGAAGGAAGACACAGTGCCACATAGTGGCTCCAGAATTCCCAAACTGGAAGGCTTGTGGGCCAGGAGTGTGAGGAAAAAATTCTGAGAACACAAGCCAGACTTAGATTTCGGGGTGAGGGGACGGCAGGAACCCTCTGCAGAGATGATTTGAGATCCCGTGTACCTGAAGACAGAGCTAGGATCAAACGTTGGCTCAGGTTGGAGTTTCTGTCCATGACGGCCCCTTCATTAAGGGGAGGGTGTCACGAGGCCATGGAGGTTTTCCCACGATGGGAATTGTGAGATGCTCCGAACCGCAATGATTCCTTCCGTGGGACAGTCAAGACCTGCTGGATGGCTCCAGGACATCCCATAAGGAAGTTATCCAGAGCAGGGTTCTAAGAATGGATGCCTGGGCAGCCTGCCTCTCATTCCAGGTGTCTCATAGCGCCAAGGCAAGTTCGATCTGCTGGATCTAGGGGAGTAACCAGGGCGGGTGTGTTGAAATGGGTGAGTTGAGGATGGGTCATAATGTGCATTTGTGTTCATGGAGACCTTGGAATGGGGTGCTTGATCCGGGGCCTTGAGGGATGTTCATAACCGGAGGTTTTGATGGAGCTCTAAAGAGTACGTTTCCTATGTAGAGAAGAGAATTGTTTTGATGAGTGCCTAAGGAATCTCCCATATGCTGGTATTGCAAACCAGGCCTCTGAGGAGAGATGCCTGGAAAAAAAAGCAATGGTTATCATTAGGGCCTAGGTGCCTGTCTGGTTCATTCTCTTTCCTGGGGATACGTGTCTATGGATCTGAGGGGAGGTAGTTGCTTGGCTTGTGTCAGATCGCCCCTGTTTGTCCTGGGCAGCCTATAATATTGGGAATGGCCTCAGGACTTTGGAGTTTCTCCTAATCTATAGGGTTGTGGCCAATGGAATGGGCAGAAATCCCCTGGAGAGGGCAGGCACAGTTCTGAGTTTGGCTCTAGGGGCCCAGCCTTGAGGGTGTGTGGGCCAGGCCTGTGGGGACAGAAGTCTGAAAACACAAACTCCGCTTAGGATCGGGGACATAGGTATGGCACGCCCAATCTACAGACCGTGATAACACTTCGGGACATGAAAAAGGGTGAGTTTGAGGTGCTTGCTCAGGTTTTGTCTCTGGATTTGGGTCAACAATGTGTGTCGAATGCTGGCGTGGCCTCATGGGTTGTGGACGGCTTTCCTTCTCTGAGGATTGGACCCAATCCCAAGAGTTTGGGTACATTCTGTTGGATGGGAGAAGTCCTTTCTGTTTTTTATTTTATTTTATGTACCTCATGTGTGCCAATAAAAGAGGGATTCGAGAGCAGAGTCCTTGGTAGGGACAACTGGATAACCCCACCTCTGTTTAAGTTTGGGAGCCTAGGGGCATGGCAAGTCCAATATGTGGGCTCTTGATTCAGACACTGAGAGGTCTTCCTTGAGGACAGGGCTCATGCTGAGGGTCACAATGCCTATTTGTGCCCAACAAGGCCCTCAAGCATGGGAAGGCCCTCATGGGCCATGCTGGATTCTCCTACACTGAACGTTGGAGTATATGCCAACCACAAGGTTTCCGGCCATGGCGAAGGAAGAGTTGTGATTTCTGCATCACGTTCACCCCTGTACAGTGATTGGAGTTTAGGTCTAGGTTCTGAAACCCCAAAAACCGAGGTTGGGAAGAGATGAAGTTCTAAGGACCTGATGGGTACAATGAGCTCAGTGTGTGGCTAGCTGTTGAGCGTAGGTTGGAGCTGTGGGCTCATGCTGTGTCAGACAGGGCATTAGACAGGGTAGACTGTATATTTGGGGTGCAGTCGAGTGGCGTTCAGTTGATCCTCATTCGGGTTTCTAGGTAGCTCCATAAGGCAACGTTTTTCTTCTGGAGGGCAGGCAGAGTGCTGCATTGTGGCCCCAGTATTGCCAAACTGTAGGGCTTTTGGGCCAGGGGTGTGAGGACGGTAGTCTGAGAACACAAGCTAGGCTTAGTTTTTGGGGTGAGGGCACAGAAGGCACACTCTGCAGAGCTGAATCAAGATCTCATGCACCTGAAGCCAGGGCGAATATCAGACGTTTGCTCAGGTTGGAGTTTCTGTCCATGATGGCCCCTTTATAAAGTGGAGCGTCTCAAGAGGCCATGAAGATTTTCCCACAATGGGAGTTGTGAGATGCACCAGACTGCAAAGATTCCTTCTGTGGGACACTTGAGACCTGTTAGATGGCTCTAGGATGTCCCATATGGAACGACTCCAGAGTAGGGTTCTAAGGATGGATGCCTGGGCAGCCCGCCTCCCATTCTAGTTGTCTCCTAGCAACAAGGCAGGTTTGATCTGCAGGCCCTGGGGGAGAAACCAAGTGGGATGAGTTGACATGGACTCTACCGAGGATAGATCATAATGTGGGTTTAAGTCCATGGAGACCTTAGAATTGGGCTCTTGATCCGGGGCCCTGAAAGATTCTCCTAAACAGAGGTTTTCATAGAGCTCCAAAGAGTACATTTCCTATGTGGAGACGAGATTTTTCTATGAGTGCCTCAGTAATCCCCTATATGCTGGTATTGGTAACCAGGCCTCTGAGGAGAGATGACTGGAAACAAAAGCAATGGATCTGATTAGGGCCTAAGTGCCTGTCCAGTTCAATTTTATTCTATGGGGATATCTGTCTCTGGGTCTGAGTGGAGGTAGTTTCCTAACTTGTGAAAGATCATCCCTGTTTGTCCTGGGCAGCCAACACTATTGGGATGGCCTCGGGGAGTTTGGAGGCTTCTCCTAATCTACAGGGTTGTGGCCAATGGAAATGGCAGAATTCCCCTGGAGAAGGAAGCCACAGTGCACAGGTGTGGCTCCAGGGGCCCCAGCTTGGATGGTGTGTGGGCCAGGACTGTGGGGACAGAAGTCTGAAAACACAAACTCAGCTTAGGTTTGGGGATGTATGTATGAAGGCTCGATCTACAGACCGTGAGAACTTTCCGGGCTATGAACAAAGGGCGAGTATGTGGCGTTTGCTCAGGCTTTTGTCTCTGAATTTTGTGCCGACGGTGGCCGTGGAATGTCGGGGTGTCCTCAAGGGCCATGGACAAGTCTTTCTCTGGTGATTTGGCCTGATCCCAAGTGGTTGGGATCATTCTGTGGATGGGAAGAGTCCTTTCTGTATTTTTTTTTTTTTTTACCTCAGGTGTCCCACCAAAGAGTGATTCCAGAGCAGTGCCCTGAGTAGGGGTGACTAGACATCTCTAACTCTGGTTGAGATTGGGGGACTATGGGCTTGGCAAGCCCCATATGTGGGCTGTTGTTCCAGTCACTAAGAGGCTTTACATGAGGATAAGGCTCACGCTGAGGGTCCCAATGTGTGTTTGTGCAAATTGTAGCCCTCAGGGATAGGTGGGGCCTCATAGTCCATGGTGCTTTCTCCTACAATGAACGTTGGACAACATGCCAACCACAAGGTTTCTTGCCATGGCGAAGGAGAAGTTCGGTTTCTTGTATCACGTTCACTCCTCAGCAGTGAGTGGAGATAAGGTCTAGGTTCTGAAGGTGAAAACTGAGGTTGGGTAGAGATGATGGCCGAAAGCCATTGTGGGTTTGATATGCTCAGTGTAAGGCCAGCTCTCTGGGTGTTGGACTGGAGGTCTGCCTTCAGGCTGTGTCAGACAGTGCTTTAGTGCACAGGCTAGATTGTATAATTGGGGTATGGTCGATTGGCATGCAGGTTGTTACTCATTTGGCGTTTCTGTTTAGCCCTATAAGGCAACATTTTTCTTCTGGAGGGCAGGCAGAGGGCTGCATTGTGTCTCCAGAATTGCCGAACTGGAGGGGTGTGGCCAGGATTGTGAAGACGGAAGTCTGAGAACACAAGTTAGGCTTAGGTTTCGGGGCGAGGGCACAGCAGGCACACTCTCAAGTGCTGAATCGAGATCACGTGCTTCTGAATTCACGGCGCGGATCAGACTTTGGCTTAGGATGGAGTTTCTGTCCATGATGGCCCATTTATGAAGGTGTGGGGCATCATGAGGAAATGGAGGTTTTCTCCCAGTGGGATTGTGTGATGCTTCAAACCACAAGGATTCATTCTGCGAGACAGTCAAGACAGGTTTGTTGGATTCAAGACGTCCCATAAAGAAATTCTCCAGAGCAGGGTTCTAAGGATGGATGCCTGGGCAGCCCACCTCGCATTCCTACTGTCTCTTAGTGACAAGGCAGGTTTGATCTGCTGGCTCTGGGTGAGCAGCTGAGGGGGCTGATTTGGAATAGACTCTCCTGAGGATGGATCATAATGTAAGTTTGTGTCCTTGGAGACCTTGGAATTGGGCCATGGTGCAAGCGCCCTGAAGGATCCTCCTAACCTGAGGTATTGACACAGCTCCAAAGAGCAAGTTTCTCATGTGGAGATGAGATCTGTTCTGATTGTTTCCTTAGGAAACCCCCATATTCTGATATTGGAAACCAGGCCTCTGAGGAGAGATACATAGAAACCAAAGCAATGGATCAGAAGTTGGCTCAGGTTGGAGTTTCTGTCCATGATGGCCCCTTTATAAAGGGGAGCACCTCATGAGGCCATGTAGGTTTTCCCACGATAGGAGTTGTGAGATGCTTCAATCTGCATGGATTCCTTCTGCAGGACAGTCAAGACCTGTTGGAAGGCTCCCAGGACATCCCATATGGAACGGCGCCAGAGCAGGATTCCAAAGATGGATGCCTAGAGAGTCTGCTTTGCATTCCAGTTGTCTCCTAGCGACAAGGCAGGTTTGATATTCTGGCTCTGGGGGAGTAATCAACGGGGCTGAGTTGAAATGTACTCTCCTGCCGAATGGTCATAATGCGGGTTTGTGTCCATGGAGACCTTAGAATAGGGCGGGGGCTCCGGTTACCTGAAGGTTTCTCCTAACTGGAGGTTTTTACAGAGCTCCAAAGGATAAGTTTCCCATGTGGAGACAAGATTTGTTCTGATTGGTATGTCTGGAATCCCCCATATGCTGGTATTGGAAAACAGGCCTCTGAGGAGAGATGCTTAGAAACAAAAGCAATGGAACCAATTACGTTCTAGGGGCCTGTCCAGTTTAATACCTTTCTCTTGGGATATCTGTCTACGGGTGAGTTGAGGTCGTTGCTCATCTTGTGACAGATCACCCCTCTTTGTACTGGGAGGCCTACACTATTGGAATGGCCTCTGGGACTTTGGAGGTTTCTCCTAATCTGTAGGGTTGTGGCCAATGGAATGGAAAGAATTTCCTTGAAGAGGGTAGGCACAGTCCTGAAGTGTGGCTCCAGGGGATCAGCCTGGAGAGTGTGTGGGACAGGGATGTCAGGATAGAAGTCTGAAAACACAAACTCGGCTTAGGTTTGGGGACATAGGTATGGCAGGCCCGATCTACAGACTATGAGGAGAATTTTTTGGGATATGAGCTAAGGGTGAGGCTTATGTCTCTGGATTTTGTGACAATAGTGGCCGTGGAATGTCGGGCTCGCCTCATGGGCCATGGACCATTCTTTCTCTCTGGGGATGGCCTGACCCAAGTGATTGGGGTCATTCTGTGGGTGGGAGGAATCCTTTCTGTGTTTACTTACCTCAAATGTCCCACCAAAGAGGGATTCCAGAGCAGAGCCCTGAGTAGGGGTGACTACATGTTTCTACCTCTGATTAAGATTGGGTGACTTGGGGCATGGCAGGCCCCATATGCGGGCTCATGGTCCAGCCACTGAGAGGCTTTACTTGAGGACAGGGCTCAAACTGAGGGTCCCAATGTGTGTTTGTGCCCACCGCAGCTCTTAAGCATGGGCAGGGCCTCAGGGACCCTACACTACCCTCAGGGGCTCTACTACTACTCCTGTAGGTCCTACAGGGGTCCTACACTGAACTTTGGATAAGATGCCAACCACAAGATTCTGGTGAGAGGGAAGGAGGAGTTCTGATTTCTGCATCACTTTCACCCATGGGAAATGAGTAGAGATAAGGTCTAGGTTTCTGTAGCCTGAAAACCAGGTTGGAAAGAGATGGCAACCTAAGGCCATGGCGGTTCAGATGTTCTCAGTGTACGGCAAGCTGTCTGGGTGTCGGTTGGGAATTCAGGCCTCAGGTTGTGTCAGACAGGGCATTAGTGCACAGGCTAGACTATATAATTGGTGTACAGTTGAGTGGCATGCAGGTTTATCCTCATTTGAGGTTTCTGGGTAGACCCATAGGGCAACGTTTTTCTTCTAGAGGGCAGGCAGAGTGCAGCACTCTGTCATCGTAAATCCCAAAATGGAGGGCGTGTGGTCCAGGAGAGTGAGGACGGAAGTCTGATAACACTAGCTATGCTTAGGTTTTGGGGTGAGGACACAGCAGGTACACTCTGAAGAGCTTAATCAATTCTCGTGCATCTGAAGTCAAGGCGAGATCAGCTGTTGGCTCAGGTTGGAGGTTCTTTCCATGATCCGCCTTCATGAAGATTGGGGGCATCATATGACCTTGGAAGCTTTCCATGATATGAGTTGTGAGGTGGTACATGAACAAGGATTCCTGTGGGACAGTCGACACCTGTTGGATGGCTCAAGGAAGTCCCATAAGGAATGACGCAAGGGCCGGGTTCTAAGGGTTCTAAGGACCTCTAAGGAGCGATGCCTGGAAACCAAAGCAATGGATCCGAGAGGTGCCTAGGGGCCTGCTCTTTCCTTTTTACTCATGGGCATATCAGTCTTCGGGTCTGAGTGAGAGGAGGTGCTCAGATGGGCTCAGATTGCCCCTGTTTGTCCTGGGAAGCCACAAATATTGGGATGGCCTCAGGGACTTTGGAGGTTTAGCCTATTAGTAGGGTTGTGGCCATTGGAATGGGCACATACAATTCCCTTGGAGAAGTCAAGAACAGTCGCCAGGTTTGGCTCCAGGGGCCTGAGCCTGTAGGGTGTGTAGGACAGGGCTATTTGGACAGTTGTCTGAAAACACAAACTCGGCTTATGTTTTGTGTCATATGTATGGCAGAACTGATCTACAGACCATGAGGAGAACTCTTCGGGATATGTAAAAAGGGCGAGTGTGAGGCTCTTGCTCAAGTTTTTGTCTCTGGATATCCTGTCACTCATGGTCGTGAAATTTCCGGGTGACTTCATGGGAAATGGACGAGTCTTACTTTCTGGGGGTTTGCCCCCGTCCAAAGAGTTTGGGGTCATTCTGTGGGATGGAAGAAGTCCGTTGCTCTGTTGATGATTTATTTTGTTTTGTTTTTCAACCTCAGGTGTCCCAACAAATGAGGGATTCCAAGATAGAGTCCTGGGGAGGGGCGACTTGTCAAGCAGAAATCTGGTTAAAAATTGGGGCCTAGGGACATGTCAAGCCCATTATGACATCTAATGGTCCAGCCACTGGGAGGACGTACTAGAGGACAGGACTCACACTGAGGGTCACAATGCGTGTTTATGCCCTCGTCGCACTCAAGAATGGGCGGGGCCTCAGGCTGAAAGCTGGTTTCTCCTACACTGAACGTTGGACAACTTGCCCACCAGAAGGTTACTTGCCATGGGTAAGGAAGAGTTCTGATTTCTGCATCACAGTCACCCCTGGGCAGTGATTAGAGATAAGGTCTATGGTTCTGAAGCCTGAAAACTGAGCTAGGGAACAGATCATGACCTAAGGCCATGGCGTGTCTGATGTGCTCAGTGTGCGGTCAGCTGTCTGGGTTATGGTCACGAGGTCTGCGCTCAGGTTGTCAGACAGTGCATTAGTGCCCAGGTTAGACTATATATTTTGGGTGCATTCGAGTGCCGTGTAGGTTCTTATCTGAAGAACTCTTCAGGATATGAAGAATGAGCGAGTCTGAGGCGCGTGCTCAGGCTTTTGTCTCTGGATTTTGTATCAGCGATGGCCGTGGAATGTTGGGGAGGCCTCATGGGCCAAGGACGAATCTTGCTCTCTGTGGACTTGGCCCGATCCCAATTGTTTTTCGTCAATCTGTGGGATGGGAGGACTCCTTTCAGGTTTGTTACCTCAGGTGTCCCACAAAAGAGATATTCCAAAGCAGAGTCCTGGGGAAGAGTGAAGGGACAACGCGAACTATGGTTAAAAATTGGGGCCTAGGGGCATGGCAAGCCCAATATGCTGACTCTCCATCCAGCCACTGAGAGGCCTTACCTGAGGACTGGGCTCAGGCTGAGGGTCACAATGTGTGTTTGTGACCAATGTGGCCCGCAAGCATGGGCGGGGCCTCATGAGCCACACTGGTTTCAAATACAGTGAACCTTGTACAACATGCCAACCACAAGATTTCTTGCCATGGGGAAAGAATTCTGATTTCTGCATCATTTTCAAACATGGGCCGTGATTGGAGATAAGGTCTAGGTTCTGAAGACTGAAAGCCGAGGTTGACAAGAGATGACGACCTAAGACCATGACGGGTCCGATGTGCTCAGTGTGCGGCCAGCTGACTGGGTAGGGCCAGGAGGCCCATGATCAGGCTGTGACAGAAAGGGCATTAGTGCCCAGGTCAGCCTATATATTTGGGGTACAGCCGAATGGCGTGCCCCGTTGATCCTCATTTGGGGTCCTGGGTAGCCCCAGAGGGCAATGTTTTTCTTCTGGAGGGCAGGCAGAGTGCTGCATTATAGTTCTGGATTGCCAAACTGGAGGGCTTGTGGGCCAGAACACTGAGGACGGAAGTCTGAGAACCCAAGCTAGGCCTAGGTTTCTGGGTGAGGATATGGCACGCACAATCTACAGACCTGAATCGAGATCTCGTGCATCTGAAGTCAGGGCGAGGATCAGACGATCGCTCAAGTTGGACATTCTGTCCCTGATGGCCCCTTCTTGAAGGGGGGGTGGATCACGATGCCATGGGGGTTTTCCCACGATGGGAGTTGTGAGAAGCTCCCAACTGCTTAGATTCTTCTGCAGGACAATTGAGTCCTGTTGGTTGGCTCCAGGACAAGGATACCGAGCAGGGTGCTAAGGATGGATGGCTGGGTAGCCCACCTCGCATTACATGTCTCCAATCAACATGACAGGTTAGATTTGCCGGATCTGGGGGAGCAACGGAGGAGGCTGAGTTTAAATGGACTCTCCTGTGGATGGGTCCTAATGTGTTTTTGTGTCTATGGAGACCTTGGAATGACGCAGTGGCACTGGGGCCCTGAAGGGTTCTCCTAAAGAGAGGCTTTCACACAGCTCCATCGTGCAAGTTTCCCATGTGTAGATGAGATTTGTTCTGATGGGTGAGTCAAGAAACAGCCATAAGCTGTTACTGAAATCCAGGACTCTGAGGAGAGATGCCTGGAAACAAAGCAATGGATCCGATAGGTGCCTGGGGCCTGTTTGTTCCTTTTTAACTGTGGGGACATCATTCTACAGGTCTGAGTGCAGATAGGTGCTCAGATGGGCCCAGATTGCCCCTGTTTATCCTGGAAGTCCCAAATATTGGGATGGCCTCAGGGATTTTGGAGGTTTATCCTATTAGTAGGGCTGTGGCCATTGGAATGGGAACATACAATTCCCTTGGAGAGGGCAAGCACAGTCGTCAGGTTTGGCTCCAGGGGCCTGAGCCTGTAGGGTGTGTAGGCCAGGGCTGTTTGGACAGTTGTCTGAAAACACAAACTCGGATTGTGTTTCGCGTCATAGGTATGGCAGGACTGATCTACAGACCATGAGGAGAAACCTTCTGGATATGAAAAAAGGGCGAGTGTGAGGCTCTTGCTCAAGTTCTTGTCTCTGGATATCGTGTCAGTCATGGTCGTGAAAATTCCGGGTGACTTCATGGGAAATGGACGAGTCTTACTCTCTGGGGGTTTGGCCCCGTCCAAAGAGTTTTGGGTCATTCTGTGGGATGGTAGAAATCCGTTGTTCTGTTGTTGTTGATTTGTTTTGTTTTGTTTTTCAACCTCAGGTGTCCCACCAAATGAGGGATTCCTGAGTAGAGCCCTGGGCGGGGCGACTGGACAACCAGATATCTGGTTAAAAATTGGGGCCTAGGGACATGTCAAGCCCATTATGACATCTAATGGTCCAGCCACTGAGAGGATGTCCTAGAGGACAGGACTCACGCTGAGGGTCACAATGCGTGTTTATGCCCTCGTCGCACTCAAGAATGGGCGGGGCCTCAGGCTGAATGCTGCTGGTTTCTCCTACACAACTGAACGTTGGACAACATGCCCACCAGAAGGTAACTTGCCATGGGTAAGGAAGAGTTCTAATTTCTGCATCACATTCACCCCTGGGCAGTGATTGGAGATAAGGTCTATGGTTCTGAAGCCTGAAAACTGAGGTAGGGAACAGATCATGACCTAAGGCCATGGCGCGTCTGATGTGCTCAGTGTGCGGTCAGCTGTCTAGTTGTTGGTCACGAGTTCCGGGCTCAGATTGTCAGACCGTGCATTAGTGGCCAGGTTAGACTATATTTTGGGTTCATTCGAGTGCCGTGTACGTTCTTATCTGAAGAACTCTTCAGGATATGAAGAATGAGCAAGTCTGAGGCGCGTGCTCAGGCTTTTGTCTCTGGATTTTGTATCAGCGATTGCCGTGGAATGTTGGGGAGGCCTCATGGGCCATGAATAAATCTTGCTATCTGTGCACTTGGCCCGATCCCAATTGTTTTTCGTCAATCTGTGGGACGGGAGGATTTCTTTCAGGTTTGTTACCTCAGGTCTCCCACCAAAAGAGGAATTCCAAAGCAGAGCCCTGGGGAAGAGTGAAGGGACAACCTGAACTATGGTTAAAAATTGAGGCCTAGGGGCATGGCAAGCCCAATATGCTGTCTCTCCATCCAGCCAATGAGAGGCCTTACCTGAGGACTGGGCTCAGGCTGAGGGACACAAGGTGTGTTTGTGACCAATGTGGCCCGCAAGCATGGGCCGGTCCTCAATGGCAACACTGGTTTCAACTACACTGAACCTTCGACAACATGCCAACCACAAGGTTTCTTGCCATGGGGAAAGAGTTATGCTTTCTGCATCATTTTCAAACCCGTTTCGTGATTGGAGATAAGTTCTAGGTTCTGAAGCCTGAAAACCGAGGTTGAGAAGAGATGACGACCTAAAGCCATGGCGGGTCCGATGTGCTCAGAGTGCTGCCAGCTGTCTGGGTGAGGCCAGGAGTTCCAGGATCAGGCTGTGTCAGAAAGGGCATTAGTGCCCAGGTCAGCCTATATATTTGGGGTACAGACGAATGGCGTACAGATTGCTCCTTATTTGGGGTTTCAGGGTAGCCCCAGAGGGCAATGCTTTTCTTCTGGAGGGCAGGCTGAGTGCTGCATTGTAGTTCTGGATTGCCAAACTGCAGGGCTTGTGGGCCGGCAGTCAGAGGACGGAAGTCTGAGAACCCAAGCTAGGCCTAGGTTTCTGGGTGAGGATATGGCAGGCACAATCTACAGACCTGAATCGAGATCTCGTGCATCTGATGTCAGGGCGAGGATCAGACGATCGCTCAGGTTGGACATTCTGTCCCTGATGGCCCCTTCTTGAAGGGGGGGGGTGGATCACGAGGCCATAGGGGTTTTCCAACGATGGGAGTTGTGAGAAACTCCCACTGCCAAGATTCTTCTGCAGGACAATTGAAACCTGTTGGTTGGCTCCAGGACAATGATTCCGTGCAGGGTTCTAAGAATGAATGGCTGGGTAGCCCACCTCGCATTCCAATTGTCTCCAAGCAACAAGACACGTTAGATCTGCTGCATCTGGGGGAGCAACGGAGGAGGCTGAGTTTAAATGGACTCTCCCGTGGATGTGTCCTAATATGATTTTGTGTCTATGGAGACCTTGGAATGAAGCATTGGCACTGGGGCCCTGAAGTGTTCTCCTAAAGAAGGCTTTCACACAGCTCCATCGTGCAAGTTTCCCATGTGTAGATGAGATTTGTTCTGATGGGTGAGTCAAGAAACAGCCATATGCTGTTATTGAAATCCAGGCCTCTGAGGAGAGATGCCTGGAAACCAAAGCAATGGATCCGAAAGGTGCCTAGGGGCCTGTTCGTTCCTTTTTACCTCTGGGGACATCAGTCTACGGGACTGAGCGCCGGTAGGTGCTCAGATGGGCCCAGATTGCCCCTGTTTGTCCTGGGAAACCACAAATATTGGGATGGCCTCAGGGGCTTTGGAGGCTTATCCTATTAGTAGTGTTGTGGCCATGGAAATGGGAACATACAATTCCCTTGGAGAGGGCAAGCACAGTCGTCAGGTTTGGCTCCAGGGGCATGAGCCTTTAGGGTGTGTAGGCCAGGTCTCTTTGGACAGTTGTCTGAAAACACAAACTCGGCTTATGTTTCCGGTCATAGGTATGGCAGCACTGATCTACAGTCCATGAGGAGAACTATTCGGGATATGAAAAAAGGGCGAGTATGAGGCTCTTCCTCAAGATTTTGTCTCTGGATTTCGTGTCACTCATGGTCGTGAAATTTCCGGGTGACTTCATGGGAAATGGAAGAGTCTTACTCTCTGGGGTTTTGGCCCCGTCCAATGATTTTGGGGTCATTCTGTGGGATGGTAGAAGTCCGTTGTTCTGTTGTGGTTGATTTGTTTTGTTTTGTTTTTAACCTCAGGTGTCCCACAATATGAGGGATTTCAGAGTAGAGCCCTGGGGAGGGGCGACTGGACAACCAGAAATCTGGTTAAAAATTGGGACTAGGGACATGTCAAGCCCATTATGACATCTAATGATCCAGCCACTGAGGGGACGTACTAGAGGACAGGACTCACGCTGAGGGTCACAATGCGTGTTTATGCCCTCGTCGCACTCAAGAATGGGCGGGGCCTCATGGTGAATGCTGGTCTCTCGTACACTGAACATTGGACAACATGCCAACCACAATGTTTCTTGCCATGGGTAAGGAAGATTTCTGATTTCTGCATCACAGTCACCCCTGGGCAGTGATTGGAGATAAGGTCTAGGTTCTGAAGCCTGAAAACTGAGGTAGGGAAGAGATGATGACCTAAGGCCATGGCGGTTCTGATGTGCTCAGTGTGCGGTCAGCTATCTGGGTGTTGGTCACGCGGGCCATGCACATGTTGTCAGACAGTGCATTAGTGCCCAGGTTAGACTATATATTTTGGGTGCATTCGAGTGCCGTGTAGGTTCTTATCTTAAGAACTCTTCAGGATATGAAGATGAGCGAGTCTGAGGCACGTGCTCAGGCTTTTGTCTCTGGATTTCGTATCAGTGAAGGCCGTGGAATGTTGGGGAGGACTCATGGGCCATGGACGAATCTTGCTCTCTGTGGATTTGGCCCGATACCAATTGTTGTTCGTCAATCTGTGGGATGGAAGACTCCTTTCAGGTTTGTTACCCCAGGTGTCCCACCAAAAGAGGAATTCCAAAGCAGAGCCCTGCGGAAGAGTGAAGGAACAACCGGAACTACGGTTAAAAATTGGATCCTAGGGGCATGGCAAGCCCAATATGCTGTCTCTCCATCCAGTCACTGATAGGCCTTACCTGAGGACTGGGCTCAGGCTGAGTGTCAGAAGGTGTGTTTGTGACCAATGTGGCCCGCAAGCATGGGCGGGGCCTCATGGGCCACACTGGTTTCAACTACACTGAACCTTGGACAACATGCCAACCACAAGGTTTCTTGCCAAGGGTAAAGAGTTCTGACTTCTGCATCATTTCAAACCCGTGCCGTGATTGGAGATAAGGTCTAGGTTCTGAAGCCTGAAAACCGAGGTTGAGAAGAGATGACGAACTAAGGCCATGGCAGGTTGATGTGCTCAGTGGGCGGCCAGCTGTCTGGGTGGGGCCACGAGGTCCAGGCTCAGGCTCTGTCAGAAAGGGCATTAGTGCCCAGGTCAGCCTATATATTTGGGGTACAGCCGAATGGCGTGCAGGTTGATCCTCATTTGGGGTTTCTGGGTAGCCCCAGAGGGCAATGTTTTTCTTCTGGAGGGCAGGCAGAGTGCTGCATTGTAGTCTGGATTGCAAAACTGGAGGGCTTGTGGGCCAGTAGTCTGAGGACGGATGTCTGAGTACCCAAGCTAGGCCTAGGGTTCTGGGTGAGGATATGGCAGGCACAATCTACTGGCCTGAATAGAGATCTTGTGCATCTGAAGTCAGGGCGAGGATCAGACGATCGCTCAGGTTGGATATTCTGTCCCTGATGGCCCCTTCTTGTAGGTGGGGTGGATCACGAGGCCATGGGGTTTTTCCCAAGATGGGAGTTCTGAGAAGCCCCCAACTGCAAAGATTCTTCTGCAGGACAATGGAGACCTGTTGGTTGGCTCCAGGACAACGATTCCGAGCAGGGTTCTAAGGATGGATGCCTGGGTAGCACACCTCGCATTCCAATTGTCTCCAAGCAACAAGACAGGTTAGATCTGCTGGATCTGGGTCAGCAACCGAGGAGGCTGAGTTGAAGTGTCCCAGCAAATGAGGGATTCCAGAGTAGAGCCATGGGAGGGCGACTGGAAAACCAGAAATCTGGTTAAAAATTGGGGCCTAGGGACATGTGCCGTGTAGGTTCTTATCTGAAGAACTCTTCAGGATATGAAGAATGAGCGAGTCTGAGGCGCGTGCTCAGGCTTCTGTCTCTGGATTTTGTATCAGCGATGGCCATGGAATGTTGGGGAGGACTCATGGGCCATGGACGAATCTTGCTCTCTGTCATTTGGCCCGATCCCAATTTTTTTTCGTCAATCTGTGGGATGGGAGGACTCCTTTCAGGTTTGTTACCTCAGGTGTCCCACCAAAAGAGGAATTCCAAAACATAGCCCTGGGGAAGATTGAAGGGACAACCGGAACTACGGTTAAAAATTGGGGCCGAGGGGCATGGCAAGCCCAATATGCTGTCTCCCCATCCAGCCACTGAGAGGCCTTACCTGAGGACTGGGCTCAGGCTGAAGTTCACATTGTGTGTTTGTGACCAATGTGGCCCGCAAGCATGGGCAGGGCCTCATGGGCAACACTGATTTCAATACACTGAACCTTGGACAACATGCCAACCACAAGGTTTCTTGCCATGGGTAAAGAGTTCTTATTTCTGCATTATTTTCAAACCCGTGCCGTGATTGGAGATAAGGTCTAGTTTCTGAAGCCTGAAAACCGAGGTTGAGAAGAGATGACGACCTAAGGCCATGGCGGGTCCGATGTTCTCAGTGTGTAGCCAGCTGTCTGGGTGGGGCCAGGAGGTCCAGGCTCAGGCTGTGTCAGAAAGGGCATTAGTTCCCTGGAAAGTCCTTATATTTGGGGTACAGCAAAATGGCGTGCAGGTTGATCCTCTTTTGTGGTTTCTGGGTAGCACCAGAGGGCAATATTTTTCTTCTAGTGGGCAGGCAGAGTGCTGCATGTAGTTCTGGATTGCCAAACTGGAGGGCTTGTGGGCCAGCCCTCTGAGGACGGAAGTCTGAGAACCCAAACTAGGCCTAGGTGTCTGGGTTAGGATATGGCAGGCACAATCTACAGACCTGAATCGAGGTCTCGTGCATCTGAAGTCATGGCGAGGATCAGACGATCGCTCAGGTTGGACATTCTGTCCCTGATGGCCCCTTCTTGAAGGGGTTGTGGATCACGAGGCCATGGGTGTTTTCCCACGATGGGAGTTGTGAGAAGATCCCAACTGCAAAGATTCTTCTGCAGGGCAATTGAGACCGGTTGGTAGGCTCCAGGACAACGATTCCGAGCAGGGTTCTAAGGATGGATGGCGGGGTAGGCCACCTCGCATTCCAATTGTCTCCAAGCAACAAGACAGGTTAGATCTGCTGGATCTGGGGGAGCAACCGAGGAGGCTGAATTGAAATGGAATCTCCCGTGGATATGTCCTAATATGATTTTGTGTCTATGGAGACCTTGGAATGAAGCGGTGGCACTGGGGCCCTGAAGAGTTCTCCTAAAGAGAGGCTTTCACACAGCTCCATTGTGCAAGTTTCCCATGTGTAGATGAGATTTGTTCTGATGGGTGAGTCAAGAAACAGCCATATGCTGTTATTGAAATCCAGGCCTCTGAAGAGAGATGCCTGAAAACCAAAGCAATGGATCCGTCAGGTGACTAGTGGCCTGTTCGTTCCTTTTTACCTCTGGGGATATCAGTATACGGGTCTGAGTGCCGGTAGGTTCTCAGATGGGCCCAGATTGCCCCTGTTTGTCCTGGGAAGCCACCACTATTGGGATGACCTCAGGGACTTTGGAGGTTTATCCTATTAGTAGGGTTGCGGCCATTGGAATGGGCACATACAATTCCATTGGAGAGGGCAAGCACCGTCATCAGGTTTGGCTCCAGGGGCCTGAGCATGTAGGGTGTGTATGCCAGGGCTGTTTGGACAGTTGTCTGAAAACACAAACTCAGCTTATGTTTCGGGTCATAGGTTTGGCAGGACTGAACTACAGACCATGAGGAGAACTCTTCGGGATATGAAAAAAGGGCGAGTGTGAGGCTCTTGCTCAAGTCTTTCTTTCTGGATATTGTGTCACTCATGGTCGTGAAATTTCTGGGTGACTTCAGGGGAAATGGACGAGACTTACTCTCTGGGTGTTTGGCCACATCCAAAGAGTTTGGGGTCATTCTGTGGGATGGAAGAAGTCCGTTATTCTGTTGTTGTTGATTTGTTTTGTTTTGTTTTTCAACCTCAGGTGTCCCACCAAATGAGGGATTCCAGAGTAGAGCCCTGGGGAGGGGCGACTGGACAACCAGAAATCTGGTTAAAAATTGGGTCCTAGGGACATGTCAAGCCCATTATGACATCTAATGGTCCAGCCACTGAGGACGAACTAGAGGACAGGACTCACGGTGAGGGTCACAATGCGTGTTTATGCCCTCGTCGCACTCAAGGATGGGCGGGGCCTCAGGGTGAATGCTGGTGTCTCCTACACTGAACGTTGGACAACATGCCAACCACAAGGTTTCTTGCCATGGGTAAGGAAGAGTTCTGATTTCTGCATCACAGTCACCCCTGGGCAGTGATTGGAGATAAAGTCTAGGTTCTGAAGGCTGAAAACTGAGGTAGGGAAGAGATGATGACCTAAGGCCATGGCGGTCTGATGTGTCAGTGTGCGGTCAGCTGTCTGTGTGTTGGTCACGAGGTCCGTGTTCAGGTTGTCCGACAGTGCATTAGTGCCCAGGTTAGACTATATATTTCGGGTGCATTCGAGTGTCATGTAGGTTCTTATCAGAAGAACTTTTCAGGATATGAAGAATGAGCGAGTCTGAGGCGCGTGCTCAGGCTTTTGTCTCTGGATTTTTTATCAGCGATGGCCGTGGAATGTTGGGGAGGCCTCATGGGCCATGGACGCATCTTGCTCTCTGTGTATTTGGCCCGATCCCAATTGTTTTTCGTCAATCTGTGGGATGGGAGGACTCCTTTCATGTTTGTTACCTCAGGTGTCCCACCAAAAGAGGAATTCCAAAGCAGAGCCCTGGGGAAGAGTGAAGGGACAACCCGAACTATGGTTAAAAATTGGGGCCTAGGGGAATGGCAAGCCCAATATGCTGTCTCTCCATCCAGCCACTGAGAGGCCTTACCTGAGGACTGGGCTCAGGCTGAGGGTCACAATGTGTGTTTGTGACGAATGTGGCCCGCAAGCATGGGCGGGGCCTCATGGGCCACACTGGTTTCAACTACACTGAACCTTGGACAACATGCCAACCACAAGGTTTCTTGACATGGGGAAAGAGTTCTGATTTCTGCATCATTTTCAAATCCGGGCCGTGATTGGAGATAAGGTCTAGGTTCTGAAGCCTGAAAACCGAGGTTGAGAAGAGATGACGAACTAAGGCCATGGTGGGTCCGATGTGCTCAGTGTGCGGCCAGCTGTCTGGGTGGGACCAGGAGGTCCAGGCTCAGCTGTGTGAGAAAGGGCATTAGTGCCCAGGTCAGCCTATATATTTGGGGTACAGCTGAATGGCGTGCAGGTTGATCCTCATTTGGGGTTTCTGGGTAGCCCCAGAGGGCAATGTTTTTTTCTTCTGGAGGGCAGGCAGAGTGCTGCATTGTAGTTTGGATTGCCAAACTGGAGGGACTGTGGGCCAGGAGTCTGAGGACGGATGTCTGAGAAACCCAAGCTAGGCCTAGGATTCTGGGTGAGGGTATGGCAGGCACAATCTACAGGCCTGAATCGATATCTCGTGCATCTGAAGTCAGGGCGAGGATCAGACAATCGCTCAGGTTGGACATTCTGTCCCTGATGGGGTGGATCACGAGGCCATGGTTGTTTTCCCAAGATGGGAGTTGTGAGAAACTCCCAACTGCAAAGATTCTTCTGCAGGACAATTGAGACCTGTTGGTTGCCTCCAGGACAATGATTGTGAGCAGAGTTCTAAGGATGGATGGCCGGGTAGCCAACCTCGCATTCCTATTCTCGCCACACAACAAGACAGGTTAGATCTGCTGGATCTGGGGGAGCAAACGAGGAGGCTGAGTTGAAATGGACTCTCCCGTGGATGTGTCCTAATATGATTTTGCGTCTATGGGGACCATGGATTGAAGCGGTGGCACTGGGGCCCTGAAGGGTTCTCCTAAAGAGAGGCTTTCACACAGCTCCATCGTGCAAGGTTCCCATGTGGTAGATGAGATTTGTTCTGATGGGTGAGTCAAGAAACAGCCATATGCTATTATTGAAATCCAGGCCTCTGAGGAGAGATGCCTGGAAGCCAAACCAATGGATCTGATAGGTGCCTAGGGGCCGGTTCGTTCCTTTTTACCTCTGTCGACATCAGTCTACGGGACTGAGTGCCGGTAGGTGCTCAGATGGGCCCAGATTGCCCCTTTGTGTCCTGGGAAGCCATAAATATTGGGATGGCCTCAGGGACTTTGGAGGTTTATCCTATTAGTAGAGTTGTGGCCATTGGAATGGGCACATACAATTCCCTTGGAGAGGGCAAGCACAGTCGTCAGGTTTGGTTCCAGGGGCCTGAGCCTGTAGGGTGTGTAGGCCAGGCCTGTTTGGACAGTTGTCTGAAAACACAAACTCGGCTTATGTTTCGGGTCATAGGTATGGCAGGACTGATCTACAGACCATGAGGAGAACATTTCGGGATATGAAAAAAGGGCGAGTGTGAGGCTCTTGCTCAAGTTTTTCTTTCTGGATATCGTGTCAGACATGGTCGTGAAATTTCCGGGTGACTTCATGGGAAATGGACGTGTCTTACTCCATGGGGGTTTGGCCTCCTCCAAAGAGTTTGGGGTCATTCTGTGGGATGGAAGAAGTCCGTTGTTCTGTTGTTGTTGATTGGTTTTCTTTTGATTTTCAAACTCAGGTGTCAAACCAAATGAGGGATTCCAGAGTAGAGCCCTGGGCAGGGGCGACTGGATAACCAGAAATCTGGTTAAAAATTGGAGCCTTGGGACATGTAAAGCCCATTATGACATCTAATGGTCCAGCCACTGAGAGGACGTACTAGAGGACAGGACTCACGCTGAGGATCACAATGCGTGTTTATGCCCTCGTCGCACTCAAGAATGGGCGTGGCCTCAGGGTGAATGCTGCTTTCTCCTACACTGAACGTTGGACAACATGCCAAGCACAAGGTTTCTTGCCATGGGTAACGAAGAGTTCTGATTTCTGCATCACAGTCACCCCTGGGCAGTGACTGGAAATAAGGTCTAGGTTTTGAAGCCTGAAAACTGAGGTAGGGAAGAGATGATGACCTAAGGCCATGGCGGGTCTGATGTGCTCAGTGTGCGGTCAGCTGTCTGTGTGTTGGTCACGAGGTCAGGCTCAGGTCGTCAGACAGTGCATTAGTGCCCAGGTTAGACGATATATTTTGGGTGCATTCGAGTGCAGTGTAGGTTCTTATCTGAAGAACTCTTCAGGATATGAAGAATGAGCGAGTCTGAGGCGCGTGCTCAGGCTTTTTTGTCTCTGGATTTTTTATCAGCGATGGCCGTGGAATGTTGGGGAGGCCTCATGGGCCATGGACGCATCTTGCTCTCTGTGTATTTGGCCCGATCCCAATTGTTTTTCGTCAATCTGTGGGATGGGAGGACTCCTTTCAGGTTTGTTACCTCAGGTGTCCCACCAAAAGAGGAATTCCAAAGCAGAGCCCTGGGGAAGAGTGAAGGGACAACCCGAACTACGGTTAAAAATTGGGGCCTAGGGGCATGGCAAGCCCAATATGCTGTCTCTCCATCCAGCCACTGAGAGGCCTTACCTGAGGACTGGGCTCAGGCTGAGGGTCACAATGTGTGTTTGTGACCAATGTGGCCCGCAAGCATGGGCGGGGCCTCATGGGCCACACTGGTTTCAACTACACTGAACCTTGGACAACATGCCAACCACAAGGTTTCTTGCCATGGGGAAAGAGTTCTGACTTCTGCGTCATTTCAAACCCGTGCCGTGATTGGAGATAAGGTCTAGGTTCTGAAGCCTGAAAACCGAGGTTGAGAAGAGATGACGAACTAAGGCCATGACGGGTCTGATGCGCTCAGTGTGCGGCCAGCTGTCTGGGTGGGACCAGGAGGTCCAGGCTCAGGCTGTGTCAGAAAGGGCATTAGTGCCCAGGTCAGCCTATATATTTGGGGTACAGCTGAATGGCGTGCAGGTTGATCCTCATTTGGGGTTTCTGGGTAGCCCCAGAGGGCAATGTTTTTCTTCTGGAGGGCAGGCAGAGTGCTGCATTGTAGTTTGGATTGCCAAACTGGAGGGACTGTGGGCCAGGAGTCTGAGGACGGATGTCTGAGAACCCAAGCTAGGCCTAGGATTCTGGGTGAGGGTATGGCAGGCACAATCTACAGGCCTGAATCGATATCTCGTGCATCTGAAGTCAGGGCGAGGATCAGACAATCGCTCAGGTTGGACATTCTGTCCCTGATGGGGTGGATCACGAGGCCATGGTTGTTTTCCCAAGATGGGAGTTGTGAGAAACTCCCAACTGCAAAGATTCTTCTGCAGGACAATTGAGACCTGTTGGTTGCCTCCAGGACAATGATTGTGAGCAGAGTTCTAAGGATGGATGGCCGGGTAGCCAACCTCGCATTCCTATTCTCGCCACACAACAAGACAGGTTAGATCTGCTGGATCTGGGGGAGCAAACGAGGAGGCTGAGTTGAAATGGACTCTCCCGTGGATGTGTCCTAATATGATTTTGCGTCTATGGGGACCATGGATTGAAGCGGTGGCACTGGGGCCCTGAAGGGTTCTCCTAAAGAGAGGCTTTCACACAGCTCCATCGTGCAAGGTTCCCATGTGGTAGATGAGATTTGTTCTGATGGGTGAGTCAAGAAACAGCCATATGCTATTATTGAAATCCAGGCCTCTGAGGAGAGATGCCTGGAAGCCAAACCAATGGATCCGATAGGTGCCTAGGGGCCGGTTCGTTCCTTTTTACCTCTGTCGACATCAGTCTACGGGACTGAGCGCCGGTAGGTGCTCAGATGGGCCCAGATTGCCCCTGTTTGTCCTGGGAAGCCACAAATATTGGGATGGCCTCAGGGACTTTGGAGGTTTATCCTATTAGTAGAGTTGTGGCCATTGGAATGGGCACATACAATTCCCTTGGAGAGGGCAAGCACAGTCGTCAGGTTTGGCTCCAGGGGCCTGAGCCTGTAGGGTGTGTAGGCCAGGGCTGTTTGGACAGTTGTCTGAAAACACAAACTCGGCTTATGTTTCGGGTCATAGGTATGGCAGGACTGATCTACAGACCATGAGGAGAACATTTCGGGATATGAAAAAAAGGGCGAGTGTGAGGCTCTTGCTCAAGTTTTTCTTTCTGGATATCGTGTCAGACATGGTCGTGAAATTTCCGGGTGACTTCATGGGAAATGGACGTGTCTTACTCCCTGGGGGTTTGGCCTCCTCCAAAGAGTTTGGGGTCATTCTGTGGGATGGAAGAAGTCCGTTGTTCTGTTGTTGTTGATTGGTTTTCTTTTGATTTTCAAACTCAGGTGTCAAACCAAATGAGGGATTCCAGAGTAGAGCCCTGGGCAGGGGCGACTGGATAACCAGAAATCTGGTTAAAAATTGGAGCCTTGGGACATGTAAAGCCCATTATGACATCTAATGGTCCAGCCACTGAGAGGACGTACTAGAGGACAGGACTCACGCTGAGGATCACAATGCGTGTTTATGCCCTCGTCGCACTCAAGAATGGGCGTGGCCTCAGGGTGAATGCTGCTTTCTCCTACACTGAACGTTGGACAACATGCCAAGCACAAGGTTTCTTGCCATGGGTAACGAAGAGTTCTGATTTCTGCATCACAGTCACCCCTGGGCAGTGACTGGAAATAAGGTCTAGGTTTTGAAGCCTGAAAACTGAGGTAGGGAAGAGATGATGACCTAAGGCCATGGCGGGTCTGATGTGCTCAGTGTGCGGTCAGCTGTCTGTGTGTTGGTCACGAGGTCAGGCTCAGGTCGTCAGACAGTGCATTAGTGCCCAGGTTAGACGATATATTTTGGGTGCATTCGAGTGCAGTGTAGGTTCTTATCTGAAGAACTCTTCAGGATATGAAGAATGAGCGAGTCTGAGGCGCGTGCTCAGGCTTTTGTCTCTGGATTTTTTATCAGCGATGGCCGTGGAATGTTGGGGAGGCCTCATGGGCCATGGACGCATCTTGCTCTCTGTGTATTTGGCCCGATCCCAATTGTTTTTCGTCAATCTGTGGGATGGGAGGACTCCTTTCAGGTTTGTTACCTCAGGTGTCCCACCAAAAGAGGAATTCCAAAGCAGAGCCCTGGGGAAGAGTGAAGGGACAACCCGAACTACGGTTAAAAATTGGGGCCTAGGGGCATGGCAAGCCCAATATGCTGTCTCTCCATCCAGCCACTGAGAGGCCTTACCTGAGGACTGGGCTCAGGCTGAGGGTCACAATGTGTGTTTGTGACCAATGTGGCCCGCAAGCATGGGCGGGGCCTCATGGGCCACACTGGTTTCAACTACACTGAACCTTGGACAACATGCCAACCACAAGGTTTCTTGCCATGGGGAAAGAGTTCTGACTTCTGCATCATTTCAAAACCCGTGCCGTGATTGGAGATAAGGTCTAGGTTCTGAAGCCTGAAAACCGAGGTTGAGAAGAGATGACGAACTAAGGCCATGACGGGTCTGATGTGCTCAGTGTGCGGCCAGCTGTCTGGGTGGGACCAGGAGGTCCAGGCTCAGGCTGTGTCAGAAAGGGCATTAGTGCCCAGGTCAGCCTATATATTTGGGGTACAGCTGAATGGCGTGCAGGTTGATCCTCATTTGGGGTTTCTGGGTAGCCCCAGAGGGCAATGTTTTTCTTCTGGAGGGCAGGCAGAGTGCTGCATTGTAGTTTGGATTGCCAAACTGGAGGGACTGTGGGCCAGGAGTCTGAGGACGGATGTCTGAGAACCCAAGCTAGGCCTAGGATTCTGGGTGAGGGTATGGCAGGCACAATCTACAGGCCTGAATCGATATCTCGTGCATCTGAAGTCAGGGCGAGGATCAGACAATCGCTCAGGTTGGACATTCTGTCCCTGATGGGGTGGATCACGAGGCCATGGTTGTTTTCCCAAGATGGGAGTTGTGAGAAACTCCCAACTGCAAAGATTCTTCTGCAGGACAATTGAGACCTGTTGGTTGCCTCCAGGACAATGATTGTGAGCAGAGTTCTAAGGATGGATGGCTGGGTAGCCAACCTCGCATTCCTATTCTCGCCACACAACAAGACAGGTTAGATCTGCTGGATCTGGGGGAGCAACCGAGGAGGCTGAGTTGAAATGGACTCTCCCGTGGATGTGTCCTAATATGATTTTGCGTCTATGGAGACCTTGGATTGAAGCGGTGGCACTGGGGCCCTGAAGGGTTCTCCTAAAGAGAGGCTTTCACACAGCTCCATCGTGCAAGTTTCCCATGTGGTAGATGAGATTTGTTCTGATGGGTGAGTCAAGAAACAGCCATATGCTATTATTGAAATCCAGGCCTCTGAGGAGAGATGCCTGGAAGCCAAACCAATGGATCCGATAGGTGCCTAGGGGCCGGTTCGTTCCTTTTTACCTCTGTCGACATCAGTCTACGGGACTGAGCGCCGGTAGGTGCTCAGATGGGCCCAGATTGCCCCTGTTTGTCCTGGGAAGCCACAAATATTGGGATGGCCTCAGGGACTTTGGAGGTTTATCCTATTAGTAGAGTTGTGGCCATTGGAATGGGCACATACAATTCCCTTGGAGAGGGCAAGCACAGTCGTCAGGTTTGGCTCCAGGGGCCTGAGCCTGTAGGGTGTGTAGGCCAGGGCTGTTTGGACAGTTGTCTGAAAACACAAACTCGGCTTATGTTTCGGGTCATAGGTATGGCAGGACTGATCTACAGACCATGAGGAGAACATTTCGGGATATGAAAAAAGGGCGAGTGTGAGGCTCTTGCTCAAGTTTTTCTTTCTGGATATCGTGTCAGACATGGTCGTGAAATTTCCGGGTGACTTCATGGGAAATGGACGTGTCTTACTCCCTGGGGGTTTGGCCTCCTCCAAAGAGTTTGGGGTCATTCTGTGGGATGGAAGAAGTCCGTTGTTCTGTTGTTGTTGATTGGTTTTCTTTTGATTTTCAAACTCAGGTGTCAAACCAAATGAGGGATTCCAGAGTAGAGCCCTGGGCAGGGGCGACTGGATAACCAGAAATCTGGTTAAAAATTGGAGCCTTGGGACATGTAAAGCCCATTATGACATCTAATGGTCCAGCCACTGAGAGGACGTACTAGAGGACAGGACTCACGCTGAGGATCACAATGCGTGTTTATGCCCTCGTCGCACTCAAGAATGGGCGTGGCCTCAGGGTGAATGCTGCTTTCTCCTACACTGAACGTTGGACAACATGCCAACCACAAGGTTTCTTGCCATGGGTAACGAAGAGTTCTGATTTCTGCATCACAGTCACCCCTGGGCAGTGACTGGAAATAAGGTCTAGGTTTTGAAGCCTGAAAACTGAGGTAGGGAGAGAGATGACCTGACCTAAGGCCATGGCGGGTCTGATGTGCTCAGTGTGCGGTCAGCTGTCTGTGTGTTGGTCACGAGGTCAGGCTCAGGTCGTCAGACAGTGCATTAGTGCCCAGGTTAGACGATATATTTTGGGTGCATTCGAGTGCAGTGTAGGTTCTTATCTGAAGAACTCTTCAGGATATGAAGAATGAGCGAGTCTGAGGCGCGTGCTCAGGCTTTTGTCTCTGGATTTTTTATCAGCGATGGCCGTGGAATGTTGGGGAGGCCTCATGGGTCATGGACGCATCTTGCTCTCTGTGGATTTGGCCCGATCCCAATTGTTTTTCGTCAATCTGTGGGATGGGAGGACTCCTTTCAGGTTTGTTACCTCAGGTGTCCCACCAAAAGAGGAATTCCAAAGCAGAGCCCTGGGGAAGAGTGAAGGGACAACCCGAACTACGGTTAAAAATTGGGGCCTAGGGGCATGGCAAGCCCAATATGCTGTCTCTCCATCCAGCCACTGAGAGGCCTTACCTGAGGTCTGGGCTCAGGCTGAGGGTCACAAAGTGTGTTTGTGACCAATGTGGCCCGCAAGCATGGGCGGGGCCTCATGGGCCACACTGGTTTCAACTACACTGAACCTTGGACAACATGCCAACCACAAGGTTTCTTGCCCTGGGGAAAGAGTTCTGACTTCTGCGTCATTTCAAACCCGTGCCGTGATTGGAGATAAGGTCTAGGTTCTGAAGCCTGAAAACCGAGGTTGAGAAGAGATGACGAACTAAGGCCATGACGGGTCTGATGTGCTCAGTGTGCGGCCAGCTGTCTGGGTGGGACCAGGAGGTCCAGGCTCAGGCTGTGTCAGAAAGGGCATTAGTGCCCAGGTCAGCCTATATATTTGGGGGTACAGCTGAATGGCGTGCAGGTTGATCCTCATTTGGGGTTTCTGGGTAGCCCCAGAGGGCAATGTTTTTCTTCTGGAGGGCAGGCAGAGTGCTGCATTGTAGTTTGGATTGCCAAACTGGAGGGACTGTGGGCCAGGAGTCTGAGGACGGATGTCTGAGAACCCAAGCTAGGCCTAGGATTCTGGGTGAGGGTATGGCAGGCACAATCTACAGGCCTGAATCGATATCTCGTGCATCTGAAGTCAGGGCGAGGATCAGACAATCGCTCAGGTTGGACATTCTGTCCCTGATGGGGTGGATCACGAGGCCATGGTTGTTTTCCCAAGATGGGAGTTGTGAGAAACTCCCAACTGCAAAGATTCTTCTGCAGGACAATTGAGACCTGTTGGTTGCCTCCAGGACAATGATTGTGAGCAGAGTTCTAAGGATGGATGGCTGGGTAGCCAACCTCGCATTCCTATTCTCGCCACACAACAAGACAGGTTAGATCTGCTGGATCTGGGGGAGCAACCGAGGAGGCTGAGTTGAAATGGACTCTCCCGTGGATGTGTCCTAATATGATTTTGCGTCTATGGAGACCTTGGATTGAAGCGGTGGCACTGGGGCCCTGAAGGGTTCTCCTAAAGAGAGGCTTTCACACAGCTCCATCGTGCAAGTTTCCCATGTGGTAGATGAGATTTGTTCTGATGGGTGAGTCAAGAAACAGCCATATGCTATTATTGAAATCCAGGCCTCTGAGGAGAGATGCCTGGAAGCCAAACCAATGGATCCGATAGGTGCCTAGGGGCCGGTTCGTTCCTTTTTACCTCTGTCGACATCAGTCTACGGGACTGAGCGCCGGTAGGTGCTCAGATGGGCCCAGATTGCCCCTGTTTGTCCTGGGAAGCCACAAATATTGGGATGGCCTCAGGGACTTTGGAGGTTTATCCTATTAGTAGAGTTGTGGCCATTGGAATGGGCACATACAATTCCCTTGGAGAGGGCAAGCACAGTCGTCAGGTTTGGCTCCAGGGGCCTGAGCCTGTAGGGTGTGTAGGCCAGGGCTGTTTGGACAGTTGTCTGAAAACACAAACTCGGCTTATGTTTCGGGTCATAGGTATGGCAGGACTGATCTACAGACCATGAGGAGAACATTTCGGGATATGAAAAAAGGGCGAGTGTGAGGCTCTTGCTCAAGTTTTTCTTTCTGGATATCGTGTCAGACATGGTCGTGAAATTTCCGGGTGACTTCATGGGAAATGGACGTGTCTTACTCCCTGGGGGTTTGGCCTCCTCCAAAGAGTTTGGGGTCATTCTGTGGGATGGAAGAAGTCCGTTGTTCTGTTGTTGTTGATTGGTTTTCTTTTGATTTTCAAACTCAGGTGTCAAACCAAATGAGGGATTCCAGAGTAGAGCCCTGGGCAGGGGCGACTGGATAACCAGAAATCTGGTAAAAGTTCAAATTTAAAAATTGGAGCCTTGGGACATGTAAAGCCCATTATGACATCTAATGGTCCAGCCACTGAGAGGACGTACTAGAGGACAGGACTCACGCTGAGGATCACAATGCGTGTTTTTATGCCCTCGTCGCACTCAAGAATGGGCGTGGCCTCAGGGTGAATGCTGCTTTCTCCTACACTGAACGTTGGACAACATGCCAACCACAAGGTTTCTTGCCATGGGTAACGAAGAGTTCTGATTTCTGCATCACAGTCACCCCTGGGCAGTGACTGGAAATAAGGTCTAGGTTTTGAAGCCTGAAAACTGAGGTAGGGAAGAGATGATGACCTAAGGCCATGGCGGGTCTGATGTGCTCAGTGTGCGGTCAGCTGTCTGTGTGTTGGTCACGAGGTCAGGCTCAGGTCGTCAGACAGTGCATTAGTGCCCAGGTTAGACGATATATTTTGGGTGCATTCGAGTGCAGTGTAGGTTCTTATCTGAAGAACTCTTCAGGATATGAAGAATGAGCGAGTCTGAGGCGCGTGCTCAGGCTTTTGTCTCTGGATTTTTTTATCAGCGATGGCCGTGGAATGTTGGGGAGGCCTCATGGGCCATGGACGCATCTTGCTCTCTGTGTATTTGGCCCGATCCCAATTGTTTTTCGTCAATCTGTGGGATGGGAGGACTCCTTTCAGGTTTGTTACCTCAGGTGTCCCACCAAAAGAGGAATTCCAAAGCAGAGCCCTGGGGAAGAGTGAAGGGACAACCCGAACTACGGTTAAAAATTGGGGCCTAGGGGCATGGCAAGCCCAATATGCTGTCTCTCCATCCAGCCACTGAGAGGCCTTACCTGAGGACTGGGCTCAGGCTGAGGGTCACAATGTGTGTTTGTGACCAATGTGGCCCGCAAGCATGGGCGGGGCCTCATGGGCCACACTGGTTTCAACTACACTGAACCTTGGACAACATGCCAACCACAAGGTTTCTTGCCATGGGGAAAGAGTTCTGACTTCTGCATCATTTCAAACCCGTGCCGTGATTGGAGATAAGGTCTAGGTTCTGAAGCCTGAAAACCGAGGTTGAGAAGAGATGACGAACTAAGGCCATGACGGGTCTGATGTGCTCAGTGTGCGGCCAGCTGTCTGGGTGGGACCAGGAGGTCCAGGCTCAGGCTGTGTCAGAAAGGGCATTAGTGCCCAGGTCAGCCTATATATTTGGGGTACAGCTGAATGGCGTGCAGGTTGATCCTCATTTGGGGTTTCTGGGTAGCCCCAGAGGGCAATGTTTTTTTCTTCTGGAGGGCAGGCAGAGTGCTGCATTGTAGTTTGGATTGCCAAACTGGAGGGACTGTGGGCCAGGAGTCTGAGGACGGATGTCTGAGAACCCAAGCTAGGCCTAGGATTCTGGGTGAGGGTATGGCAGGCACAATCTACAGGCCTGAATCGATATCTCGTGCATCTGAAGTCAGGGCGAGGATCAGACAATCGCTCAGGTTGGACATTCTGTCCCTGATGGGGTGGATCACGAGGCCATGGTTGTTTTCCCAAGATGGGAGTTGTGAGAAACTCCCAACTGCAAAGATTCTTCTGCAGGACAATTGAGACCTGTTGGTTGCCTCCAGGACAATGATTGTGAGCAGAGTTCTAAGGATGGATGGCTGGGTAGCCAACCTCGCATTCCTATTCTCGCCACACAACAAGACAGGTTAGATCTGCTGGATCTGGGGGGAGCAACCGAGGAGGCTGAGTTGAAATGGACTCTCCCGTGGATGTGTCCTAATATGATTTTGCGTCTATGGAGACCTTGGATTGAAGCGGTGGCACTGGGGCCCTGAAGGGTTCTCCTAAAGAGAGGCTTTCACACAGCTCCATCGTGCAAGTTTCCCATGTGGTAGATGAGATTTGTTCTGATGGGTGAGTCAAGAAACAGCCATATGCTATTATTGAAATCCAGGCCTCTGAGGAGAGATGCCTGGAAGCCAAACCAATGGATCCGATAGGTGCCTAGGGGCCGGTTCGTTCCTTTTAACTCTGTCGACATCAGTCTACGGGACTGAGCGCCGGTAGGTGCTCAGATGGGCCCAGATTGCCCCTGTTTGTCCTGGGAAGCCACAAATATTGGGATGGCCTCAGGGACTTTGGAGGTTTATCCTATTAGTAGAGTTGTGGCCATTGGAATGGGCACATACAATTCCCTTGGAGAGGGCAAGCACAGTCGTCAGGTTTGGCTCCAGGGGCCTGAGCCTGTAGGGTGTGTAGGCCAGGGCTGTTTGGACAGTTGTCTGAAAACACAAACTCGGCTTATGTTTCGGGTCATAGGTATGGCAGGACTGATCTACAGACCATGAGGAGAACATTTCGGGATATGAAAAAGGGGGCGAGTGTGAGGCTCTTGCTCAAGTTTTTCTTTCTGGATATCGTGTCAGACATGGTCGTGAAATTTCCGGGTGACTTCATGGGAAATGGACGTGTCTTACTCCCTGGGGGTTTGGCCTCCTCCAAAGAGTTTGGGGTCATTCTGTGGGATGGAAGAAGTCCGTTGTTCTGTTGTTGTTGATTGGTTTTCTTTTGATTTTCAAACTCAGGTGTCAAACCAAATGAGGGATTCCAGAGTAGAGCCCTGGGCAGGGGCGACTGGATAACCAGAAATCTGGTTAAAAATTGGAGCCTTGGGACATGTAAAGCCCATTATGACATCTAATGGTCCAGCCACTGAGAGGACGTACTAGAGGACAGGACTCACGCTGAGGATCACAATGCGTGTTTATGCCCTCGTCGCACTCAAGAATGGGCGTGGCCTCAGGGTGAATGCTGCTTTCTCCTACACTGAACGTTGGACAACATGCCAACCACAAGGTTTCTTGCCATGGGTAACGAAGAGTTCTGATTTCTGCATCACAGTCACCCCTGGGCAGTGACTGGAAATAAGGTCTAGGTTTTGAAGCCTGAAAACTGAGGTAGGGAAGAGATGATGACCTAAGGCCATGGCGGGTCTGATGTGCTCAGTGTGCGGTCAGCTGTCTGTGTGTTGGTCACGAGGTCAGGCTCAGGTCGTCAGACAGTGCATTAGTGCCCAGGTTAGACGATATATTTTGGGTGCATTCGAGTGCAGTGTAGGTTCTTATCTGAAGAACTCTTCAGGATATGAAGAATGAGCGAGTCTGAGGCGCGTGCTCAGGCTTTTGTCTCTGGATTTTTTATCAGCGATGGCCGTGGAATGTTGGGGAGGCCTCATGGGCCATGGACGCATCTTGCTCTCTGTGTATTTGGCCCGATCCCAATTGTTTTTCGTCAATCTGTGGGATGGGAGGACTCCTTTCAGGTTTGTTACCTCAGGTGTCCCACCAAAAGAGGAATTCCAAAGCAGAGCCCTGGGGAAGAGTGAAGGGACAACCCGAACTACGGTTAAAAATTGGGGCCTAGGGGCATGGCAAGCCCAATATGCTGTCTCTCCATCCAGCCACTGAGAGGCCTTACCTGAGGACTGGGCTCAGGCTGAGGGTCACAATGTGTGTTTGTGACCAATGTGGCCCGCAAGCATGGGCGGGGCCTCATGGGGCCACACTGGTTTCAACTACACTGAACCTTGGACAACATGCCAACCACAAGGTTTCTTGCCATGGGGAAAGAGTTCTGACTTCTGCGTCATTTCAAACCCGTGCCGTGATTGGAGATAAGGTCTAGGTTCTGAAGCCTGAAAACCGAGGTTGAGAAGAGATGACGAACTAAGGCCATGACGGGTCTGATGTGCTCAGTGTGCGGCCAGCTGTCTGGGTGGGACCAGGAGGTCCAGGCTCAGGCTGTGTCAGAAAGGGCATTAGTGCCCAGGTCAGCCTATATATTTGGGGTACAGCTGAATGGCGTGCAGGTTGATCCTCATTTGGGGTTTCTGGGTAGCCCCAGAGGGCAATGTTTTTCTTCTGGAGGGCAGGCAGAGTGCTGCATTGTAGTTTGGATTGCCAAACTGGAGGGACTGTGGGCCAGGAGTCTGAGGACGGATGTCTGAGAACCCAAGCTAGGCCTAGGATTCTGGGTGAGGGTATGGCAGGCACAATCTACAGGCCTGAATCGATATCTCGTGCATCTGAAGTCAGGGCGAGGATCAGACAATCGCTCAGGTTGGACATTCTGTCCCTGATGGGGTGGATCACGAGGCCATGGTTGTTTTCCCAAGATGGGAGTTGTGAGAAACTCCCAACTGCAAAGATTCTTCTGCAGGACAATTGAGACCTGTTGGTTGCCTCCAGGACAATGATTGTGAGCAGAGTTCTAAGGATGGATGGCTGGGTAGCCAACCTCGCATTCCTATTCTCACACACAACAAGACAGGTTAGATCTGCTGGATCTGGGGGAGCAACCGAGGAGGCTGAGTTGAAATGGACTCTCCCGTGGATGTGTCCTAATATGATTTTGCGTCTATGGAGACCTTGGATTGAAGCGGTGGCACTGGGGCCCTGAAGGGTTCTCCTAAAGAGAGGCTTTCACACAGCTCCATCGTGCAAGTTTCCCATGTGGTAGATGAGATTTGTTCTGATGGGTGAGTCAAGAAACAGCCATATGCTATTATTGAAATCCAGGCCTCTGAGGAGAGATGCCTGGAAGCCAAACCAATGGATCCGATAGGTGCCTAGGGGCCGGTTCGTTCCTTTTTACCTCTGTCGACATCAGTCTACGGGACTGAGCGCCGGTAGGTGCTCAGATGGGCCCAGATTGCCCCTGTTTGTCCTGGGAAGCCACAAATATTGGGATGGCCTCAGGGACTTTTGAGGTTTATCCTATTAGTAGAGTTGTGGCCATTGGAATGGGCACATACAATTCCCTTGGAGAGGGCAAGCACAGTCGTCAGGTTTGGCTCCAGGGGCCTGAGCCTGTAGGGTGTGTAGGCCAGGGCTGTTTGGACAGTTGTCTGAAAACACAAACTCGGCTTATGTTTCGGGTCATAGGTATGGCAGGACTGATCTACAGACCATGAGGAGAACATTTCGGGATATGAAAAAAGGGCGAGTGTGAGGCTCTTGCTCAAGTTTTTCTTTCTGGATATCGTGTCAGACATGGTCGTGAAATTTCCGGGTGACTTCATGGGAAATGGACGTGTCTTACTCCCTGGGGGTTTGGCCTCCTCCAAAGAGTTTGGGGTCATTCTGTGGGATGGAAGAAGTCCGTTGTTCTGTTGTTGTTGATTGGTTTTCTTTTGATTTTCAAACTCAGGTGTCAAACCAAATGAGGGATTCCAGAGTAGAGCCCTGGGCAGGGGCGACTGGATAACCAGAAATCTGGTTAAAAATTGGAGCCTTGGGACATGTAAAGCCCATTATGACATCTAATGGTCCAGCCACTGAGAGGACGTACTAGAGGACAGGACTCACGCTGAGGATCACAATGCGTGTTTATGCCCTCGTCGCACTCAAGAATGGGCGTGGCCTCAGGGTGAATGCTGCTTTCTCCTACACTGAACGTTGGACAACATGCCAACCACAAGGTTTCTTGCCATGGGTAACGAAGAGTTCTGATTTCTGCATCACAGTCACCCCTGGGCAGTGACTGGAAATAAGGTCTAGGTTTTGAAGCCTGAAAACTGAGGTAGGGAAGAGATGATGACCTAAGGCCATGGCGGGTCTGATGTGCTCAGTGTGCGGTCAGCTGTCTGTGTGTTGGTCACGAGGTCAGGCTCAGGTCGTCAGACAGTGCATTAGTGCCCAGGTTAGACGATATATTTTGGGTGCATTCGAGTGCAGTGTAGGTTCTTATCTGAAGAACTCTTCAGGATATGAAGAATGAGCGAGTCTGAGGCGCGTGCTCAGGCTTTTGTCTCTGGATTTTTTATCAGCGATGGCCGTGGAATGTTGGGGAGGCCTCATGGGCCATGGACGCATCTTGCTCTCTGTGTATTTGGCCCGATCCCAATTGTTTTTCGTCAATCTGTGGGATGGGAGGACTCCTTTCAGGTTTGTTACCTCAGGTGTCCCACCAAAAGAGGAATTCCAAAGCAGAGCCCTGGGGAAGAGTGAAGGGACAACCCGAACTACGGTTAAAAATTGGGGCCTAGGGGCATGGCAAGCCCAATATGCTGTCTCTCCATCCAGCCACTGAGAGGCCTTACCTGAGGACTGGGCTCAGGCTGAGGGTCACAATGTGTGTTTGTGACCAATGTGGCCCGCAAGCATGGGCGGGGCCTCATGGGCCACACTGGTTTCAACTACACTGAACCTTGGACAACATGCCAACCACAAGGTTTCTTGCCATCGGGGGAAAGAGTTCTGACTTCTGCGTCATTTCAAACCCGTGCCGTGATTGGAGATAAGGTCTAGGTTCTGAAGCCTGAAAACCGAGGTTGAGAAGAGATGACGAACTAAGGCCATGACGGGTCTGATGTGCTCAGTGTGCGGCCAGCTGTCTGGGTGGGACCAGGAGGTCCAGGCTCAGGCTGTGTCAGAAAGGGCATTAGTGCCCAGGTCAGCCTATATATTTGGGGTACAGCTGAATGGCGTGCAGGTTGATCCTCATTTGGGGTTTCTGGGTAGCCCCAGAGGGCAATGTTTTTCTTCTGGAGGGCAGGCAGAGTGCTGCATTGTAGTTTGGATTGCCAAACTGGAGGGACTGTGGGCCAGGAGTCTGAGGACGGATGTCTGAGAACCCAAGCTAGGCCTAGGATTCTGGGTGAGGGTATGGCAGGCACAATCTACAGGCCTGAATCGATATCTCGTGCATCTGAAGTCAGGGCGAGGATCAGACAATCGCTCAGGTTGGACATTCTGTCCCTGATGGGGTGGATCACGAGGCCATGGTTGTTTTCCCAAGATGGGAGTTGTGAGAAACTCCCAACTGCAAAGATTCTTCTGCAGGACAATTGAGACCTGTTGGTTGCCTCCAGGACAATGATTGTGAGCAGAGTTCTAAGGATGGATGGCTGGGTAGCCAACCTCGCATTCCTATTTCTCGCCACACAACAAGACAGGTTAGATCTGCTGGATCTGGGGGAGCAACCGAGGAGGCTGAGTTGAAATGGACTCTCCCGTGGATGTGTCCTAATATGATTTTGCGTCTATGGAGACCTTGGATTGAAGCGGTGGCACTGGGGCCCTGAAGGGTTCTCCTAAAGAGAGGCTTTCACACAGCTCCATCGTGCAAGTTTCCCATGTGGTAGATGAGATTTGTTCTGATGGGTGAGTCAAGAAACAGCCATATGCTATTATTGAAATCCAGGCCTCTGAGGAGAGATGCCTGGAAGCCAAACCAATGGATCCGATAGGTGCCTAGGGGCCGGTTCGTTCCTTTTTACCTCTGTCGACATCAGTCTACGGGACTGAGCGCCGGTAGGTGCTCAGATGGGCCCAGATTGCCCCTGTTTGTCCTGGGAAGCCACAAATATTGGGATGGCCTCAGGGACTTTGGAGGTTTATCCTATTAGTAGAGTTGTGGCCATTGGAATGGGCACATACAATTCCCTTGGAGAGGGCAAGCACAGTCGTCAGGTTTGGCTCCAGGGGCCTGAGCCTGTAGGGTGTGTAGGCCAGGGCTGTTTGGACAGTTGTCTGAAAACACAAACTCGGCTTATGTTTCGGGTCATAGGTATGGCAGGACTGATCTACAGACCATGAGGAGAACATTTCGGGATATGAAAAAAGGGCGAGTGTGAGGCTCTTGCTCAAGTTTTTCTTTCTGGATATCGTGTCAGACATGGTCGTGAAATTTCCGGGTGACTTCATGGGAAATGGACGTGTCTTACTCCCTGGGGGTTTGGCCTCCTCCAAAGAGTTTTGGGGTCATTCTGTGGGATGGAAGAAGTCCGTTGTTCTGTTGTTGTTGATTGGTTTTCTTTTGATTTTCAAACTCAGGTGTCAAACCAAATGGGGGATTCCAGAGTAGAGCCCTGGGCAGGGGCGACTGGATAACCAGAAATCTGGTTAAAAATTGGAGCCTTGGGACATGTAAAGCCCATTATGACATCTAATGGTCCAGCCACTGAGAGGACGTACTAGAGGACAGGACTCACGCTGAGGATCACAATGCGTGTTTATGCCCTCGTCGCACTCAAGAATGGGCGTGGCCTCAGGGTGAATGCTGCTTTCTCCTACACTGAACGTTGGACAACATGCCAACCACAAGGTTTCTTGCCATGGGTAACGAAGAGTTCTGATTTCTGCATCACAGTCACCCCTGGGCAGTGACTGGAAATAAGGTCTAGGTTTTGAAGCCTGAAAACTGAGGTAGGGAAGAGATGATGACCTAAGGCCATGGCGGGTCTGATGTGCTCAGTGTGCGGTCAGCTGTCTGTGTGTTGGTCACGAGGTCAGGCTCAGGTCGTCAGACAGTGCATTAGTGCCCAGGTTAGACGATATATTTTGGGTGCATTCGAGTGCAGTGTAGGTTCTTATCTGAAGAACTCTTCAGGATATGAAGAATGAGCGAGTCTGAGGCGCGTGCTCAGGCTTTTGTCTCTGGATTTTTTATCAGCGATGGCCGTGGAATGTTGGGGAGGCCTCATGGGCCATGGACGCATCTTGCTCTCTGTGTATTTGGCCCGATCCCAATTGTTTTTCGTCAATCTGTGGGATGGGAGGACTCCTTTCAGGTTTGTTACCTCAGGTGTCCCACCAAAAGAGGAATTCCAAAGCAGAGCCCTGGGGAAGAGTGAAGGGACAACCCGAACTACGGTTAAAAATTGGGGCCTAGGGGCATGGCAAGCCCAATATGCTGTCTCTCCATCCAGCCACTGAGAGGCCTTACCTGAGGACTGGGCTCAGGCTGAGGGTCACAATGTGTGTTTGTGACCAATGTGGCCCGCAAGCATGGGCGGGGCCTCATGGGCCACACTGGTTTCAACTACACTGAACCTTGGACAACATGCCAACCACAAGGTTTCTTGCCCTGGGGAAAGAGTTCTGACTTCTGCGTCATTTCAAACCCGTGCCGTGATTGGAGATAAGGTCTAGGTTCTGAAGCCTGAAAACCGAGGTTGAGAAGAGATGACGAACTAAGGCCATGACGGGTCTGATGTGCTCAGTGTGCGGCCAGCTGTCTGGGTGGGACCAGGAGGTCCAGGCTCAGGCTGTGTCAGAAAGGGCATTAGTGCCCAGGTCAGCCTATATATTTGGGGTACAGCTGAATGGCGTGCAGGTTGATCCTCATTTGGGGTTTCTGGGTAGCCCCAGAGGGCAATGTTTTTCTTCTGGAGGGCAGGCAGAGTGCTGCATTGTAGTTTGGATTGCCAAACTGGAGGGACTGTGGGCCAGGAGTCTGAGGACGGATGTCTGAGAACCCAAGCTAGGCCTAGGATTCTGGGTGAGGGTATGGCAGGCACAATCTACAGGCCTGAATCGATATCTCGTGCATCTGAAGTCAGGGCGAGGATCAGACAATCGCTCAGGTTGGACATTCTGTCCCTGATGGGGTGGATCACGAGGCCATGGTTGTTTTCCCAAGATGGGAGTTGTGAGAAACTCCCAACTGCAAAGATTCTTCTGCAGGACAATTGAGACCTGTTGGTTGCCTCCAGGACAATGATTGTGAGCAGAGTTCTAAGGAGGATGGATGGCTGGGTAGCCAACCTCGCATTCCTATTCTCGCCACACAACAAGACAGGTTAGATCTGCTGGATCTGGGGGAGCAACCGAGGAGGCTGAGTTGAAATGGACTCTCCCGTGGATGTGTCCTAATATGATTTTGCGTCTATGGAGACCTTGGATTGAAGCGGTGGCACTGGGGCCCTGAAGGGTTCTCCTAAAGAGAGGCTTTCACACAGCTCCATCGTGCAAGTTTCCCATGTGGTAGATGAGATTTGTTCTGATGGGTGAGTCAAGAAACAGCCATATGCTATTATTGAAATCCAGGCCTCTGAGGAGAGATGCCTGGAAGCCAAACCAATGGATCCGATAGGTGCCTAGGGGCCGGTTCGTTCCTTTTTACCTCTGTCGACATCAGTCTACGGGACTGAGCGCCGGTAGGTGCTCAGATGGGCCCAGATTGCCCCTGTTTGTCCTGGGAAGCCACAAATATTGGGATGGCCTCAGGGACTTTGGAGGTTTATCCTATTAGTAGAGTTGTGGCCATTGGAATGGGCACATACAATTCCCTTGGAGAGGGCAAGCACAGTCGTCAGGTTTGGCTCCAGGGGCCTGAGCCTGTAGGGTGTGTAGGCCAGGGCTGTTTGGACAGTTGTCTGAAAACACAAACTCGGCTTATGTTTCGGGTCATAGGTATGGCAGGACTGATCTACAGACCATGAGGAGAACATTTCGGGATATGAAAAAAGGGCGAGTGTGAGGCTCTTGCTCAAGTTTTTCTTTCTGGATATCGTGTCAGACATGGTCGTGAAATTTCCGGGTGACTTCATGGGAAATGGACGTGTCTTACTCCCTGGGGGTTTGGCCTCCTCCAAAGAGTTTGGGGGTCATTCTGTGGGATGGAAGAAGTCCGTTGTTCTGTTGTTGTTGATTGGTTTTCTTTTGATTTTCAAACTCAGGTGTCAAACCAAATGAGGGATTCCAGAGTAGAGCCCTGGGCAGGGGCGACTGGATAACCAGAAATCTGGTTAAAAATTGGAGCCTTGGGACATGTAAAGCCCATTATGACATCTAATGGTCCAGCCACTGAGAGGACGTACTAGAGGACAGGACTCACGCTGAGGATCACAATGCGTGTTTATGCCCTCGTCGCACTCAAGAATGGGCGTGGCCTCAGGGTGAATGCTGCTTTCTCCTACACTGAACGTTGGACAACATGCCAACCACAAGGTTTCTTGCCATGGGTAACGAAGAGTTCTGATTTCTGCATCACAGTCACCCCTGGGCAGTGACTGGAAATAAGGTCTAGGTTTTGAAGCCTGAAAACTGAGGTAGGGAAGAGATGATGACCTAAGGCCATGGCGGGTCTGATGTGCTCAGTGTGCGGTCAGCTGTCTGTGTGTTGGTCACGAGGTCAGGCTCAGGTCGTCAGACAGTGCATTAGTGCCCAGGTTAGACGATATATTTTGGGTGCATTCGAGTGCAGTGTAGGTTCTTATCTGAAGAACTCTTCAGGATATGAAGATGAGCGAGTCTGAGGCGCGTGCTCAGGCTTTTGTCTCTGGATTTTTTATCAGCGATGGCCGTGGAATGTTGGGGAGGCCTCATGGGCCATGGACGCATCTTGCTCTCTGTGTATTTGGCCCGATCCCAATTGTTTTTCGTCAATCTGTGGGATGGGAGGACTCCTTTCAGGTTTGTTACCTCAGGTGTCCCACCAAAAGAGGAATTCCAAAGCAGAGCCCTGGGGAAGAGTGAAGGGACAACCCGAACTACGGTTAAAAATTGGGGCCTAGGGGCATGGCAAGCCCAATATGCTGTCTCTCCATCCAGCCACTGAGAGGCCTTACCTGAGGACTGGGCTCAGGCTGAGGGTCACAATGTGTGTTTGTGACCAATGTGGCCCGCAAGCATGGGCGGGGCCTCATGGGCCACACTGGTTTCAACTACACTGAACCTTGGACAACATGCCAACCACAAGGTTTCTTGCCCTGGGGAAAGAGTTCTGACTTCTGCGTCATTTCAAACCCGTGCCGTGATTGGAGATAAGGTCTAGGTTCTGAAGCCTGAAAACCGAGGTTGAGAAGAGATGACGAACTAAGGCCATGACGGGTCTGATGTGCTCAGTGTGCGGCCAGCTGTCTGGGTGGGACCAGGGGGTCCAGGCTCAGGCTGTGTCAGAAAGGGCATTAGTGCCCAGGTCAGCCTATATATATTTGGGGTACAGCTGAATGGCGTGCAGGTTGATCCTCATTTGGGGTTTCTGGGTAGCCCCAGAGGGCAATGTTTTTTTTTCTTCTGGAGGGCAGGCAGAGTGCTGCATTGTAGTTTGGATTGCCAAACTGGAGGGACTGTGGGCCAGGAGTCTGAGGACGGATGTCTGAGAACCCAAGCTAGGCCTAGGATTCTGGGTGAGGGTATGGCAGGCACAATCTACAGGCCTGAATCGATATCTCGTGCATCTGAAGTCAGGGCGAGGATCAGACAATCGCTCAGGTTGGACATTCTGTCCCTGATGGGGTGGATCACGAGGCCATGGTTGTTTTCCCAAGATGGGAGTTGTGAGAAACTCCCAACTGCAAAGATTCTTCTGCAGGACAATTGAGACCTGTTGGTTGCCTCCAGGACAATGATTGTGAGCAGAGTTCTAAGGATGGATGGCTGGGTAGCCAACCTCGCATTCCTATTCTCGCCACACAACAAGACAGGTTAGATCTGCTGGATCTGGGGGAGCAACCGAGGAGGCTGAGTTGAAATGGACTCTCCCGTGGATGTGTCCTAATATGATTTTGCGTCTATGGAGACCTTGGATTGAAGCGGTGGCACTGGGGCCCTGAAGGGTTCTCCTAAAGAGAGGCTTTCACACAGCTCCATCGTGCAAGTTTCCCATGTGTAGATGAGATTTGTTCTGATGGGTGAGTCAAGAAACAGCCATATGCTATTATTGAAATCCAGGCCTCTGAGGAGAGATGCCTGGAAGCCAAACCAATGGATCCGATAGGTGCCTAGGGGCCGGTTCGTTGCCTTTTTACCTCTGTCGACATCAGTCTACGGGACTGAGCGCCGGTAGGTGCTCAGATGGGCCCAGATTGCCCCTGTTTGTCCTGGGAAGCCACAAATATTGGGATGGCCTCAGGGACTTTGGAGGTTTATCCTATTAGTAGAGTTGTGGCCATTGGAATGGGCACATACAATTCCCTTGGAGAGGGCAAGCACAGTCGTCAGGTTTGGCTCCAGGGGCCTGAGCCTGTAGGGTGTGTAGGCCAGGGCTGTTTGGACAGTTGTCTGAAAACACAAACTCGGCTTATGTTTCGGGTCATAGGTATGGCAGGACTGATCTACAGACCATGAGGAGAACATTTCGGGATATGAAAAAAGGGCGAGTGTGAGGCTCTTGCTCAAGTTTTTTTTTTTCTTTCTGGATATCGTGTCAGACATGGTCGTGAAATTTCCGGGTGACTTCATGGGAAATGGACGTGTCTTACTCCCTGGGGGTTTGGCCTCCTCCAAAGAGTTTGGGGTCATTCTGTGGGATGGAAGAAGTCCGTTGTTCTGTTGTTGTTGATTGGTTTTCTTTTGATTTTCAAACTCAGGTGTCAAACCAAATGAGGGATTCCAGAGTAGAGCCCTGGGCAGGGGCGACTGGATAACCAGAAATCTGGTTAAAAATTGGAGCCTTGGGACATGTAAAGCCCATTATGACATCTAATGGTCCAGCCACTGAGAGGACGTACTAGAGGACAGGACTCACGCTGAGGATCACAATGCGTGTTTATGCCCTCGTCGCACTCAAGAATGGGCGTGGCCTCAGGGTGAATGCTGCTTTCTCCTACACTGAACGTTGGACAACATGCCAACCACAAGGTTTCTTGCCATGGGTAACGAAGAGTTCTGATTTCTGCATCACAGTCACCCCTGGGCAGTGACTGGAAATAAGGTCTAGGTTTTGAAGCCTGAAAACTGAGGTAGGGAAGAGATGATGACCTAAGGCCATGGCGGGTCTGATGTGCTCAGTGTGCGGTCAGCTGTCTGTGTGTTGGTCACGAGGTCAGGCTCAGGTCGTCAGACAGTGCATTAGTGCCCAGGTTAGACGATATATTTTGGGTGCATTCGAGTGCAGTGTAGGTTCTTATCTGAAGAACTCTTCAGGATATGAAGAATGAGCGAGTCTGAGGCGCGTGCTCAGGCTTTTGTCTCTGGATTTTTTATCAGCGATGGCCGTGGAATGTTGGGGAGGCCTCATGGGCCATGGACGCATCTTGCTCTCTGTGTATTTGGCCCGATCCCAATTGTTTTTCGTCAATCTGTGGGATGGGAGGACTCCTTTCAGGTTTGTTACCTCAGGTGTCCCACCAAAAGAGGAATTCCAAAGCAGAGCCCTGGGGAAGAGTGAAGGGACAACCCGAACTACGGTTAAAAATTGGGGCCTAGGGGCATGGCAAGCCCAATATGCTGTCTCTCCATCCAGCCACTGAGAGGCCTTACCTGAGGACTGGGCTCAGGCTGAGGGTCACAATGTGTGTTTGTGACCAATGTGGCCCGCAAGCATGGGCGGGGCCTCATGGGCCACACTGGTTTCAACTACACTGAACCTTGGACAACATGCCAACCACAAGGTTTCTTGCCCTGGGGAAAGAGTTCTGATTTCTGCGTCATTTCAAACCCGTGCCGTGATTGGAGATAAGGTCTAGGTTCTGAAGCCTGAAAACCGAGGTTGAGAAGAGATGACGAACTAAGGGCATGACGGGTCTGATGTGCTCAGTGTGCGGCCAGCTGTCTGGGTGGGACCAGGAGGTCCAGGCTCAGGCTGTGTCAGAAAGGGCATTAGTGCCCAGGTCAGCCTATATATTTGGACTACAGCTGAATGGCGTGCAGGTTGATCCTCATTTGGGGTTTCTGGGTAGCCCCAGAGGGCAATGTTTTTCTTCTGGAGGGCAGGCAGAGTGCTGCATTGTAGTTTGGATTGCCAAACTGGAGGGACTGTGGGCCAGGAGTCTGAGGACGGATGTCTGAGTACCCAAGCTAGGCCTAGGGTTCTGGGTGAGGATATGGCAGGCACAATCTACTGGCCTGAATAGAGATCTTGTGCATCTGAAGTCAGGGCGAGGATCAGACGATCGCTCAGGTTGGATATTCTGTCCCTTGGCCCCTTCTTGTAGGTTGTGTGGATCCGAGGCCATGGGGTTTTTCCCAAGATGGGAGTTCTGAGAAGCCCCCAACTGCAAAGATTCTTCTGCAGGACAATGGAGACCTGTTGGTTGGCTCCAGGACAACGATTCCGAGCAGGGTTCTAAGGATGGATGCCTGGGTAGCACACCTCGCATTCCAATTGTCTCCAAGCAACAAGACAGGTTAGATCTGCTGGATCTGGGTCAGCAACCGAGGAGGCTGAGTTGAAGTGTCCCAGCAAATGAGGGATTCCAGAGTAGAGCCATGGGAGGGCGACTGGAAAACCAGAAATCTGGTTAAAAATTGGGGCCTAGGGACATATGCCGTGTAGGTTCTTATCTGAAGAACTCTTCAGGATATGAAGAATGAGCGAGTCTGAGGCGCGTGCTCAGGCTTCTGTCTCTGGATTTTGTATCAGCGATGGCCATGGAATGTTGGGGAGGACTCATGGGCCATGGACGAATCTTGCTCTCTGTCATTTGGCCCGATCCCAATTTTTTTTCGTCAATCTGTGGGATGGGAGGACTCCTTTCAGGTTTGTTACCTCAGGTGTCCCACCAAAAGAGGAATTCCAAAACATAGCCCTGGGGAAGATTGAAGGGACAACCGGAACTACGGTTAAAAATTGGGGCCGAGGGGCATGGCAAGCCCAATATGCTGTCTCCCCATCCAGCCACTGAGAGGCCTTACCTGAGGACTGGGCTCAGGCTGAAGTTCACATTGTGTGTTTGTGACCAATGTGGCCCGCAAGCATGGGCAGGGCCTCATGGGCCACACTGATTTCAATACACTGAACCTTGGACAACATGCCAACCACAAGGTTTTTCTTGCCATGGGTAAAAGAGTTCTTATTTCTGCATTATTTTCAAACCCGTGCCTTGATTGGAGATAAGGTCTAGGTTCTGAAGCCTGAAAACCGAGGTTGAGAAGAAGAGATGACGACCTAAGGCCATGGCGGGTCCGATGTGCTCAGTGTGTAGCCAGCTGTCTGGGTGGGGCCAGGAGGTCCAGGCTCAGGCTGTGTCAGAAAGGGCATTAGTTCCCTGGAAAGTCCTTATATTTTTGGGGTACAGCAAAATGGCGTGCAGGTTGATCCTCTTTTGTGGTTTCTGGGTAGCACCAGAGGGCAATATTTTTCTTCTAGTGGGCAGGCAGAGTGCTGCATGTAGTTCTGGATTGCCAAACTGGAGGGCTTGTGGGCCAGCCGTCTGAGGACGGAAGTCTGAGAACCCAAACTAGGCCTAGGTGTCTGGGTGAGGATATGGCAGGGCACAATCTACAGACCTGAATCGAGGTCTCGTGCATCTGAAGTCATGGCGAGGATCAGACGATCGCTCAGGTTGGACATTCTGTCCCTGATGGCCCCTTCTTGAAGGGGTTGTGGATCACGAGGCCATGGGTGTTTTCCCACGATGGGAGTTGTGAGAAGATCCCAACTGCAAAGATTCTTCTGCAGGGCAATTGAGACCGGTTGGTAGGCTCCAGGACAACGATTCCGAGCAGGGTTCTAAGGATGGATGGCGGGGTAGGCCACCTCGCATTCCAATTGTCTCCAAGCAACAAGACAGGTTAGATCTGCTGGATCTGGGGGAGCAACCGAGGAGGCTGAATTGAAATGGACTCTCCCGTGGATATGTCCTAATATGATTTTGTGTCTATGGAGACCTTGGAATGAAGCGGTGGCACTGGGGCCCTGAAGAGTTCTCCTAAAGAGAGGCTTTTTCACACAGCTCCATTGTGCAAGTTTCCCATGTGTAGATGAGATTTGTTCTGATGGGTGAGTCAAGAAACAGCCATATGCTGTTATTGAAATCCAGGCCTCTGAGGAGAGATGCCTGGAAAACCAAAGCAATGGATCCGTCAGGTGACTAGTGGCCTGTTCGTTCCTTTTTACCTCTGGGGATATCAGTATACGGGTCTGAGTGCCGGTAGGTTCTCAGATGGGCCCAGATTGCCCCTGTTTGTCCTGGGAAGCCACCACTATTGGGATGACCTCAGGGACTTTGGAGGTTTATCCTATTAGTAGGGTTGCGGCCATTGGAATGGGCACATACAATTCCATTGGAGAGGGCAAGCACAGTCATCAGGTTTGGCTCCAGGGGCCTGAGCATGTAGGGTGTGTATGCCAGGGCTGTTTGGACAGTTGTCTGAAAACACAAACTCAGCTTATGTTTCGGGTCATAGGTATGGCAGGACTGAACTACAGACCATGAGGAGAACTCTTCGGGATATGAAAAAAGGGCGAGTGTGAGGCTCTTGCTCAAGTCTTTCTTTCTGGATATTGTGTCACTCATGGTCGTGAAATTTCTGGGTGACTTCATGGGAAATGGACGAGACTTACTCTCTGGGGTGTTTGGCCACATCCAAAGAGTTTGGGGTCATTCTGTGGGATGGAAGAAGTCCGTTATTCTGTTGTTGTTGATTTGTTTTGTTTTGTTTTTCAACCTCAGGTGTCCCACCAAATGAGGGATTCCAGAGTAGAGCCCTGGGGAGGGGCGACTGGACAACCAGAAATCTGGTTAAAAATTGGGGCCTAGGGACATGTCAAGCCCATTATGACATCTAATGGTCCAGCCACTGAGGACGTACTAGAGGACAGGACTCACGGTGAGGGTCACAATGCGTGTTTATGCCCTCGTCGCACTCAAGGATGGGCGGGGCCTCAGGGTGAATGCTGGTGTCTCCTACACTGAACGTTGGACAACATGCCAACCACAAGGTTTCTTGCCATGGGTAAGGAAGAGTTCTGATTTCTGCATCACAGTCACCCCTGGGCAGTGATTGGAGATAAAGTCTAGGTTCTGAAGGCTGAAAACTGAGGTAGGGAAGAGATGATGACCTAAGGCCATGGCGGTCTGATGTGTCAGTGTGCGGTCAGCTGTCTGTGTGTTGGTCACGAGGTCCGTGTTCAGGTTGTCCGACAGTGCATTAGTGCCCAGGTTAGACTATATATTTCGGGTGCATTCGAGTGTCATGTAGGTTCTTATCAGAAGAACTTTTCAGGATATGAAGAATGAGCGAGTCTGAGGCGCGTGCTCAGGCTTTTGTCTCTGGATTTTTTATCAGCGATGGCCGTGGAATGTTGGGGAGGCCTCATGGGCCATGGACGCATCTTGCTCTCTGTGTATTTGGCCCGATCCCAATTGTTTTTCGTCAATCTGTGGGATGGGAGGACTCCTTTCATGTTTGTTACCTCAGGTGTCCCACCAAAAGAGGAATTCCAAAGCAGAGCCCTGGGGAAGAGTGAAGGGACAACCCGAACTACGGTTAAAAATTGGGGCCTAGGGGCATGGCAAGCCCAATATGCTGTCTCTCCATCCAGCCACTGAGAGGCCTTACCTGAGGACTGGGCTCAGGCTGAGGGTCACAATGTGTGTTTGTGACCAATGTGGCCCGCAAGCATGGGCGGGGCCTCATGGGCCACACTGGTTTCAACTACACTGAACCTTGGACAACATGCCAACCACAAGGTTTCTTGCCATGGGGAAAGAGTTCTGACTTCTGCATCATTTCAAACCCGTGCCGTGATGGGAGAAAGGTCTAGGTTCTGAAGCCTGAAAACCGAGGTTGAGAAGAGATGACGAACTAAGGCCATGACGGGTCTGATGTGCTCAGTGTGCGGCCAGCTGTCTGGGTGGGACCAGGAGGTCCAGGCTCAGGCTGTGTCAGAAAGGGCATTAGTGCCCAGGTCAGCCTATATATTTGGGGTACAGCTGAATGGCGTGCAGGTTGATCCTCATTTGGGGTTTCTGGGTAGCCCCAGAGGGCAATGTTTTTCTTCTGGAGGGCAGGCAGAGTGCTGCATTGTAGTTTGGATTGCCAAACTGGAGGGACTGTGGGCCAGGAGTCTGAGGACGGATGTCTGAGAACCCAAGCTAGGCCTAGGATTCTGGGTGAGGGTATGGCAGGCACAATCTACAGGCCTGAATCGATATCTCGTGCATCTGAAGTCAGGGCGAGGATCAGACAATCGCTCAGGTTGGACATTCTGTCCCTGATGGGGTGGATCACGAGGCCATGGTTGTTTTCCCAAGATGGGAGTTGTGAGAAACTCCCAACTGCAAAGATTCTTCTGCAGGACAATTGAGACCTGTTGGTTGCCTCCAGGACAATGATTGTGAGCAGAGTTCTAAGGATGGATGGCTGGGTAGCCAACCTCGCATTCCTATTCTCGCCACACAACAAGACAGGTTAGATCTGCTGGATCTGGGGGAGCAACCGAGGAGGCTGAGTTGAAATGGACTCTCCCGTGGATGTGTCCTAATATGATTTTGCGTCTATGGAGACCTTGGATTGAAGCGGTGGCACTGGGGCCCTGAAGGGTTCTCCTAAAGAGAGGCTTTCACACAGCTCCATCGTGCAAGTTTCCCATGTGGTAGATGAGATTTGTTCTGATGGGTGAGTCAAGAAACAGCCATATGCTATTATTGAAATCCAGGCCTCTGAGGAGAGATGCCTGGAAGCCAAACCAATGGATCCGATAGGTGCCTAGGGGCCGGTTCGTTCCTTTTTACCTCTGTCGACATCAGTCTACGGGACTGAGCGCCGGTAGGTGCTCAGATGGGCCCAGATTGCCCCTGTTTGTCCTGGGAAGCCACAAATATTGGGATGGCCTCAGGGACTTTGGAGGTTTATCCTATTAGTAGAGTTGTGGCCATTGGAATGGGCACATACAATTCCCTTGGAGAGGGCAAGCACAGTCGTCAGGTTTGGCTCCAGGGGCCTGAGCCTGTAGGGTGTGTAGGCCAGGGCTGTTTGGACAGTTGTCTGAAAACACAAACTCGGCTTATGTTTCGGGTCATAGGTATGGCAGGACTGATCTACAGACCATGAGGAGAACATTTCGGGATATGAAAAAAGGGCGAGTGTGAGGCTCTTGCTCAAGTTTTTCTTTCTGGATATCGTGTCAGACATGGTCGTGAAATTTCCGGGTGACTTCATGGGAAATGGACGTGTCTTACTCCCTGGGGGTTTGGCCTCCTCCAAAGAGTTTGGGGTCATTCTGTGGGATGGAAGAAGTCCGTTGTTCTGTTGTTGTTGATTGGTTTTCTTTTGATTTTCAAACTCAGGTGTCAAACCAAATGAGGGATTCCAGAGTAGAGCCCTGGGCAGGGGCGACTGGATAACCAGAAATCTGGTTAAAAATTGGAGCCTTGGGACATGTAAAGCCCATTATGACATCTAATGGTCCAGCCACTGAGAGGACGTACTAGAGGACAGGACTCACGCTGAGGATCACAATGCGTGTTTATGCCCTCGTCGCACTCAAGAATGGGCGTGGCCTCAGGGTGAATGCTGCTTTCTCCTACACTGAACGTTGGACAACATGCCAACCACAAGGTTTCTTGCCATGGGTAACGAAGAGTTCTGATTTCTGCATCACAGTCACCCCTGGGCAGTGACTGGAAATAAGGTCTAGGTTTTGAAGCCTGAAAACTGAGGTAGGGAAGAGATGATGACCTAAGGCCATGGCGGGTCTGATGTGCTCAGTGTGCGGTCAGCTGTCTGTGTGTTGGTCACGAGGTCAGGCTCAGGTCGTCAGACAGTGCATTAGTGCCCAGGTTAGACGATATATTTTGGGTGCATTCGAGTGCAGTGTAGGTTCTTATCTGAAGAACTCTTCAGGATATGAAGAATGAGCGAGTCTGAGGCGCGTGCTCAGGCTTTTGTCTCTGGATTTTTTTATCAGCGATGGCCGTGGAATGTTGGGGAGGCCTCATGGGCCATGGACGCATCTTGCTCTCTGTGTATTTGGCCCGATCCCAATCCCAATTGTTTTTTCGTCAATCTGTGGGATGGGAGGACTCCTTTCAGGTTTGTTACCTCAGGTGTCCCACCAAAAGAGGAATTCCAAAGCAGAGCCCTGGGGAAGAGTGAAGGGACAACCCGAACTACGGTTAAAAATTGGGGCCTAGGGGCATGGCAAGCCCAATATGCTGTCTCTCCATCCAGCCACTGAGAGGCCTTACCTGAGGACTGGGCTCAGGCTGAGGGTCACAATGTGTGTTTGTGACCAATGTGGCCCGCAAGCATGGGCGGGGCCTCATGGGCCACACTGGTTTCAACTACACTGAACCTTGGACAACATGCCAACCACAAGGTTTCTTGCCATGGGGAAAGAGTTCTGACTTCTGCGTCATTTCAAACCCGTGCCGTGATTGGAGATAAGGTCTAGGTTCTGAAGCCTGAAAACCGAGGTTGAGAAGAGATGACGAACTAAGGCCATGACGGGTCTGATGCGCTCAGTGTGCGGCCAGCTGTCTGGGTGGGACCAGGAGGTCCAGGCTCAGGCTGTGTCAGAAAGGGCATTAGTGCCCAGGTCAGCCTATATATTTGGGGTACAGCTGAATGGCGTGCAGGTTGATCCTCATTTGGGGTTTCTGGGTAGCCCCAGAGGGCAATGTTTTTCTTCTGGAGGGCAGGCAGAGTGCTGCATTGTAGTTTGGATTGCCAAACTGGAGGGACTGTGGGCCAGGAGTCTGAGGACGGATGTCTGAGAACCCAAGCTAGGCCTAGGATTCTGGGTGAGGGTATGGCAGGCACAATCTACAGGCCTGAATCGATATCTCGTGCATCTGAAGTCAGGGCGAGGATCAGACAATCGCTCAGGTTGGACATTCTGTCCCTGATGGGGTGGATCACGAGGCCATGGTTGTTTTCCCAAGATGGGAGTTGTGAGAAACTCCCAACTGCAAAGATTCTTCTGCAGGACAATTGAGACCTGTTGGTTGCCTCCAGGACAATGATTGTGAGCAGAGTTCTAAGGATGGATGGCTGGGTAGCCAACCTCGCATTCCTATTCTCGCCACACAACAAGACAGGTTAGATCTGCTGGATCTGGGGGAGCAACCGAGGAGGCTGAGTTGAAATGGACTCTCCCGTGGATGTGTCCTAATATGATTTTGCGTCTATGGAGACCTTGGATTGAAGCGGTGGCACTGGGGCCCTGAAGGGTTCTCCTAAAGAGAGGCTTTCACACAGCTCCATCGTGCAAGTTTCCCATGTGGTAGATGAGATTTGTTCTGATGGGTGAGTCAAGAAACAGCCATATGCTATTATTGAAATCCAGGCCTCTGAGGAGAGATGCCTGGAAGCCAAACCAATGGATCCGATAGGTGCCTAGGGGCCGGTTCGTTCCTTTTTACCTCTGTCGACATCAGTCTACGGGACTGAGCGCCGGTAGGTGCTCAGATGGGCCCAGATTGCCCCTGTTTGTCCTGGGAAGCCACAAATATTGGGATGGCCTCAGGGACTTTGGAGGTTTATCCTATTAGTAGAGTTGTGGCCATTGGAATGGGCACATACAATTCCCTTGGAGAGGGCAAGCACAGTCAGTCGTCAGGTTTGGCTCCAGGGGCCTGAGCCTGTAGGGTGTGTAGGCCAGGGCTGTTTGGACAGTTGTCTGAAAACACAAACTCGGCTTATGTTTCGGGTCATAGGTATGGCAGGACTGATCTACAGACCATGAGGAGAACATTTCGGGATATGAAAAAAGGGCGAGTGTGAGGCTCTTGCTCAAGTTTTTCTTTCTGGATATCGTGTCAGACATGGTCGTGAAATTTCCGGGTGACTTCATGGGAAATGGACGTGTCTTACTCCCTGGGGGTTTGGCCTCCTCCAAAGAGTTTGGGGTCATTCTGTGGGATGGAAGAAGTCCGTTGTTCTGTTGTTGTTGATTGGTTTTCTTTTGATTTTCAAACTCAGGTGTCAAACCAAATGAGGGATTCCAGAGTAGAGCCCTGGGCAGGGGCGACTGGATAACCAGAAATCTGGTTAAAAATTGGAGCCTTGGGACATGTAAAGCCCATTATGACATCTAATGGTCCAGCCACTGAGAGGACGTACTAGAGGACAGGACTCACGCTGAGGATCACAATGCGTGTTTATGCCCTCGTCGCACTCAAGAATGGGCGTGGCCTCAGGGTGAATGCTGCTTTCTCCTACACTGAACGTTGGACAACATGCCAACCACAAGGTTTCTTGCCATGGGTAACGAAGAGTTCTGATTTCTGCATCACAGTCACCCCTGGGCAGTGACTGGAAATAAGGTCTAGGTTTTGAAGCCTGAAAACTGAGGTAGGGAAGAGATGATGACCTAAGGCCATGGCGGGTCTGATGTGCTCAGTGTGCGGTCAGCTGTCTGTGTGTTGGTCACGAGGTCAGGCTCAGGTCGTCAGACAGTGCATTAGTGCCCAGGTTAGACGATATATTTTGGGTGCATTCGAGTGCAGTGTAGGTTCTTATCTGAAGAACTCTTCAGGATATGAAGAATGAGCGAGTCTGAGGCGCGTGCTCAGGCTTTTGTCTCTGGATTTTTTATCAGCGATGGCCCGTGGAATGTTGGGGAGGCCTCATGGGCCATGGACGCATCTTGCTCTCTGTGTATTTGGCCCGATCCCAATTGTTTTTCGTCAATCTGTGGGATGGGAGGACTCCTTTCAGGTTTGTTACCTCAGGTGTCCCACCAAAAGAGGAATTCCAAAGCAGAGCCCTGGGGAAGAGTGAAGGGACAACCCGAACTACGGTTAAAAATTGGGGCCTAGGGGCATGGCAAGCCCAATATGCTGTCTCTCCATCCAGCCACTGAGAGGCCTTACCTGAGGACTGGGCTCAGGCTGAGGGTCACAATGTGTGTTTGTGACCAATGTGGCCCGCAAGCATGGGCGGGGCCTCATGGGCCACACTGGTTTCAACTACACTGAACCTTGGACAACATGCCAACCACAAGGTTTCTTGCCATGGGGAAAGAGTTCTGACTTCTGCGTCATTTCAAACCCGTGCCGTGATTGGAGATAAGGTCTAGGTTCTGAAGCCTGAAAACCGAGGTTGAGAAGAGATGACGAACTAAGGCCATGACGGGTCTGATGTGCTCAGTGTGCGGCCAGCTGTCTGGGTGGGACCAGGAGGTCCAGGCTCAGGCTGTGTCAGAAAGGGCATTAGTGCCCAGGTCAGCCTATATATTTGGGGTACAGCTGAATGGCGTGCAGGTTGATCCTCATTTGGGGTTTCTGGGTAGCCCCAGAGGGCAATGTTTTTCTTCTGGAGGGCAGGCAGAGTGCTGCATTGTAGTTTGGATTGCCAAACTGGAGGGACTGTGGGCCAGGAGTCTGAGGACGGATGTCTGAGAACCCAAGCTAGGCCTAGGATTCTGGGTGAGGGTATGGCAGGCACAATCTACAGGCCTGAATCGATATCTCGTGCATCTGAAGTCAGGGCGAGGATCAGACAATCGCTCAGGTTGGACATTCTGTCCCTGATGGGGTGGATCACGAGGCCATGGTTGTTTTCCCAAGATGGGAGTTGTGAGAAACTCCCAACTGCAAAGATTCTTCTGCAGGACAATTGAGACCTGTTGGTTGCCTCCAGGACAATGATTGTGAGCAGAGTTCTAAGGATGGATGGCTGGGTAGCCAACCTCGCATTCCTATTCTCGCCACACAACAAGACAGGTTAGATCTGCTGGATCTGGGGGAGCAACCGAGGAGGCTGAGTTGAAATGGACTCTCCCGTGGATGTGTCCTAATATGATTTTGCGTCTATGGAGACCTTGGATTGAAGCGGTGGCACTGGGGCCCTGAAGGGTTCTCCTAAAGAGAGGCTTTCACACAGCTCCATCGTGCAAGTTTCCCATGTGGTAGATGAGATTTGTTCTGATGGGTGAGTCAAGAAACAGCCATATGCTATTATTGAAATCCAGGCCTCTGAGGAGAGATGCCTGGAAGCCAAACCAATGGATCCGATAGGTGCCTAGGGGCCGGTTCGTTCCTTTTTACCTCTGTCGACATCAGTCTACGGGACTGAGCGCCGGTAGGTGCTCAGATGGGCCCAGATTGCCCCTGTTTGTCCTGGGAAGCCACAAATATTGGGATGGCCTCAGGGACTTTGGAGGTTTATCCTATTAGTAGAGTTGTGGCCATTGGAATGGGCACATACAATTCCCTTGGAGAGGGCAAGCACAGTCGTCAGGTTTGGCTCCAGGGGCCTGAGCCTGTAGGGTGTGTAGGCCAGGGCTGTTTGGACAGTTGTCTGAAAACACAAACTCGGCTTATGTTTCGGGTCATAGGTATGGCAGGACTGATCTACAGACCATGAGGAGAACATTTCGGGATATGAAAAAAGGGCGAGTGTGAGGCTCTTGCTCAAGTTTTTTTCTTTCTGGATATCGTGTCAGACATGGTCGTGAAATTTCCGGGTGACTTCATGGGAAATGGACGTGTCTTACTCCCTGGGGGTTTGGCCTCCTCCAAAGAGTTTTGGGGTCATTCTGTGGGATGGAAGAAGTCCGTTGTTCTGTTGTTGTTGATTGGTTTTCTTTTGATTTTCAAACTCAGGTGTCAAACCAAATGAGGGATTCCAGAGTAGAGCCCTGGGCAGGGGCGACTGGATAACCAGAAATCTGGTTAAAAATTGGAGCCTTGGGACATGTAAAGCCCATTATGACATCTAATGGTCCAGCCACTGAGAGGACGTACTAGAGGACAGGACTCACGCTGAGGATCACAATGCGTGTTTATGCCCTCGTCGCACTCAAGAATGGGCGTGGCCTCAGGGTGAATGCTGCTTTCTCCTACACTGAACGTTGGACAACATGCCAACCACAAGGTTTCTTGCCATGGGTAACGAAGAGTTCTGATTTCTGCATCACAGTCACCCCTGGGCAGTGACTGGAAATAAGGTCTAGGTTTTGAAGCCTGAAAACTGAGGTAGGGAAGAGATGATGACCTAAGGCCATGGCGGGTCTGATGTGCTCAGTGTGCGGTCAGCTGTCTGTGTGTTGGTCACGAGGTCAGGCTCAGGTCGTCAGACAGTGCATTAGTGCCCAGGTTAGACCGATATATTTTGGGTGCATTCGAGTGCAGTGTAGGTTCTTATCTGAAGAACTCTTCAGGATATGAAGAATGAGCGAGTCTGAGGCGCGTGCTCAGGCTTTTGTCTCTGGATTTTTTATCAGCGATGGCCGTGGAATGTTGGGGAGGCCTCATGGGCCATGGACGCATCTTGCTCTCTGTGTATTTGGCCCGATCCCAATTGTTTTTCGTCAATCTGTGGGATGGGAGGACTCCTTTCAGGTTTGTTACCTCAGGTGTCCCACCAAAAGAGGAATTCCAAAGCAGAGCCCTGGGGAAGAGTGAAGGGACAACCCGAACTACGGTTAAAAATTGGGGCCTAGGGGCATGGCAAGCCCAATATGCTGTCTCTCCATCCAGCCACTGAGAGGCCTTACCTGAGGACTGGGCTCAGGCTGAGGGTCACAATGTGTGTTTGTGACCAATGTGGCCCGCAAGCATGGGCGGGGGCCTCATGGGCCACACTGGTTTCAACTACACTGAACCTTGGACAACATGCCAACCACAAGGTTTCTTGCCCTGGGGAAAGAGTTCTGACTTCTGCGTCATTTCAAACCCGTGCCGTGATTGGAGATAAGGTCTAGGTTCTGAAGCCTGAAAACCGAGGTTGAGAAGAGATGACGAACTAAGGCCATGACGGGTCTGATGTGCTCAGTGTGCGGCCAGCTGTCTGGGTGGGACCAGGAGGTCCAGGCTCAGGCTGTGTCAGAAAGGGCATTAGTGCCCAGGTCAGCCTATATATTTGGGGTACAGCTGAATGGCGTGCAGGTTGATCCTCATTTGGGGTTTCTGGGTAGCCCCAGAGGGCAATGTTTTTCTTCTGGAGGGCAGGCAGAGTGCTGCATTGTAGTTTGGATTGCCAAACTGGAGGGACTGTGGGCCAGGAGTCTGAGGACGGATGTCTGAGAACCCAAGCTAGGCCTAGGATTCTGGGTGAGGGTATGGCAGGCACAATCTACAGGCCTGAATCGATATCTCGTGCATCTGAAGTCAGGGCGAGGATCAGACAATCGCTCAGGTTGGACATTCTGTCCCTGATGGGGTGGATCACGAGGCCATGGTTGTTTTCCCAAGATGGGAGTTGTGAGAAACTCCCAACTGCAAAGATTCTTCTGCAGGACAATTGAGACCTGTTGGTTGCCTCCAGGACAATGATTGTGAGCAGAGTTCTAAGGATGGATGGCTGGGTAGCCAACCTCGCATTCCTATTCTCGCCACACAACAAGACAGGTTAGATCTGCTGGATCTGGGGGAGCAACCGAGGAGGCTGAGTTGAAATGGACTCTCCCGTGGATGTGTCCTAATATGATTTTGCGTCTATGGAGACCTTGGATTGAAGCGGTGGCACTGGGGCCCTGAAGGGTTCTCCTAAAGAGAGGCTTTCACACAGCTCCATCGTGCAAGTTTCCCATGTGGTAGATGAGATTTGTTCTGATGGGTGAGTCAAGAAACAGCCATATGCTATTATTGAAATCCAGGCCTCTGAGGAGAGATGCCTGGAAGCCAAACCAATGGATCCGATAGGTGCCTAGGGGCCGGTTCGTTCCTTTTTACCTCTGTCGACATCAGTCTACGGGACTGAGCGCCGGTAGGTGCTCAGATGGGCCCAGATTGCCCCTGTTTGTCCTGGGAAGCCACAAATATTGGGATGGCCTCAGGGACTTTGGAGGTTTATCCTATTAGTAGAGTTGTGGCCATTGGAATGGGCACATACAATTCCCTTGGAGAGGGCAAGCACAGTCGTCAGGTTTGGCTCCAGGGGCCTGAGCCTGTAGGGTGTGTAGGCCAGGGCTGTTTGGACAGTTGTCTGAAAACACAAACTCGGCTTATGTTTCGGGTCATAGGTATGGCAGGACTGATCTACAGACCATGAGGAGAACATTTCGGGATATGAAAAAAGGGCGAGTGTGAGGCTCTTGCTCAAGTTTTTCTTTCTGGATATCGTGTCAGACATGGTCGTGAAATTTCCGGGTGACTTCATGGGAAATGGACGTGTCTTACTCCCTGGGGGTTTGGCCTCCTCCAAAGAGTTTGGGGTCATTCTGTGGGATGGAAGAAGTCCGTTGTTCTGTTGTTGTTGATTGGTTTTCTTTTGATTTTCAAACTCAGGTGTCAAACCAAATGAGGGATTCCAGAGTAGAGCCCTGGGCAGGGGCGACTGGATAACCAGAAATCTGGTTAAAAATTGGAGCCTTGGGACATGTAAAGCCCATTATGACATCTAATGGTCCAGCCACTGAGAGGACGTACTAGAGGACAGGACTCACGCTGAGGATCACAATGCGTGTTTATGCCCTCGTCGCACTCAAGAATGGGCGTGGCCTCAGGGTGAATGCTGCTTTCTCCTACACTGAACGTTGGACAACATGCCAACCACAAGGTTTCTTGCCATGGGTAACGAAGAGTTCTGATTTCTGCATCACAGTCACCCCTGGGCAGTGACTGGAAATAAGGTCTAGGTTTTGAAGCCTGAAAACTGAGGTAGGGAAGAGATGATGACCTAAGGCCATGGCGGGTCTGATGTGCTCAGTGTGCGGTCAGCTGTCTGTGTGTTGGTCACGAGGTCAGGCTCAGGTCGTCAGACAGTGCATTAGTGCCCAGGTTAGACGATATATTTTGGGTGCATTCGAATGCAGTGTAGGTTCTTATCTGAAGAACTCTTCAGGATATGAAGAATGAGCGAGTCTGAGGCGCGTGCTCAGGCTTTTGTCTCTGGATTTTTTATCAGCGATGGCCGTGGAATGTTGGGGAGGCCTCATGGGCCATGGACGCATCTTGCTCTCTGTGTATTTGGCCCGATCCCAATGGTTTTTCGTCAATCTGTGGGATGGGAGGACTCCTTTCAGGTTTGTTACCTCAGGTGTCCCACCAAAAGAGGAATTCCAAAGCAGAGCCCTGGGGAAGAGTGAAGGGACAACCCGAACTGCGGTTAAAAATTGGGGCCTAGGGGCATGGCAAGCCCAATATGCTGTCTCTCCATCCAGCCACTGAGAGGCCTTACCTGAGGACTGGGCTCAGGCTGAGGGTCACAATGTGTGTTTGTGACCAATGTGGCCCGCAAGCATGGGCGGGGCCTCATGGGCCACACTGGTTTCAACTACGCTGAACCTTGGACAACATGCCAACCACAAGGTTTCTTGCCCTGGGTAAAGAGTTCTGACTTCTGCGTCATTTCAAACCCGTGCCGTGATTGGAGATAAGGTCTAGGTTCTGAAGCCTGAAAACCGAGGGATGAGAAGAGATGACGAACTAAGGCCATGACGGGTCTGATGTGCTCAGTGTGCGGCCAGCTGTCTGGGTGGGACCAGGAGGTCCAGGCTCAGGCTGTGACAGAAAGGGCATTAGTGCCCAGGTCAGCCTATATATTTGGGGTACAGCTGAATGGCGTGCAGGTTGATCCTCATTTGGGGTTTCTGGGTAGCCCCAGAGGGCAATGTTTTTCTTCTGGAGGGCAGGCAGAGTGCTGCATTGTAGTTTGGATTGCCAAACTGGAGGGACTGTGGGCCAGGAGTCTGAGGACGGATGTCTGAGAACCCAAGCTAGGCCTAGGATTCTGGGTGAGGGTATGGCAGGCACAATCTACAGGCCTGAATCGATATCTCGTGCATCTGAAGTCAGGGCGAGGATCAGACAATCGCTCAGGTTGGACATTCTGTCCCTGATGGGGTGGATCACGAGGCCATGGTTGTTTTCCCAAGATGGGAGTTGTGAGAAACTCCCAACTGCAAAGATTCTTCTGCAGGACAATTGAGACCTGTTGGTTGCCTCCAGGACAATGATTGTGAGCAGAGTTCTAAGGATGGATGGCTGGGTAGCCAACCTCGCATTCCTATTCTCGCCACACAACAAGACAGGTTAGATCTGCTGGATCTGGGGGAGCAACCGAGGAGGAGGCTGAGTTGAAATGGACTCTCCCGTGGATGTGTCCTAATATGATTTTGCGTCTATGGAGACCTTGGATTGAAGCGGTGGCACTGGGGGCCCTGAAGGGTTCTCCTAAAGAGAGGCTTTCACACAGCTCCATCGTGCAAGTTTCCCATGTGGTAGATGAGATTTGTTCTGATGGGTGAGTCAAGAAACAGCCATATGCTATTATTGAAATCCAGGCCTCTGAGGAGAGATGCCTGGAAGCCAAACCAATGGATCCGATAGGTGCCTAGGGGCCGGTTCGTTCCTTTTTACCTCTGTCGACATCAGTCTACGGGACTGAGCGCCGGTAGGTGCTCAGATGGGCCCAGATTGCCCCTGTTTGTCCTGGGAAGCCACAAATATTGGGATGGCCTCAGGGACTTTGGAGGTTTATCCTATTAGTAGAGTTGTGGCCATTGGAATGGGCACATACAATTCCCTTGGAGAGGGCAAGCACAGTCGTCAGGTTTGGCTCCAGGGGCCTGAGCCTGTAGGGTGTGTAGGCCAGGGCTGTTTGGACAGTTGTCTGAAAACACAAACTCGGCTTATGTTTCGGGTCATAGGTATGGCAGGACTGATCTACAGACCATGAGGAGAACATTTCGGGATATGAAAAAAGGGCGAGTGTGAGGCTCTTGCTCAAGTTTTTCTTTCTGGATATCGTGTCAGACATGGTCGTGAAATTTCCGGGTGACTTCATGGGAAATGGACGTGTCTTACTCCCTGGGGGTTTGGCCTCCTCCAAAGAGTTTGGGGTCATTCTGTGGGATGGAAGAAGTCCGTTGTTCTGTTGTTGTTGATTGGTTTTCTTTTGATTTTCAAACTCAGGTGTCAAACCAAATGAGGGATTCCAGAGTAGAGCCCTGGGCAGGGGCGACTGGATAACCAGAAATCTGGTTAAAAATTGGAGCCTTGGGACATGTAAAGCCCATTATGACATCTAATGGTCCAGCCACTGAGAGGACGTACTAGAGGACAGGACTCACGCTGAGGATCACAATGCGTGTTTATGCCCTCGTCGCACTCAAGAATGGGCGTGGCCTCAGGGTGAATGCTGCTTTCTCTACACACTGAACGTTGGACAACATGCCAACCACAAGGTTTCTTGCCATGGGTAACGAAGAGTTCTGATTTCTGCATCACAGTCACCCCTGGGCAGTGACTGGAAATAAGGTCTAGGTTTTGAAGCCTGAAAACTGAGGTAGGGAAGAGATGATGACCTAAGGCCATGGCGGGTCTGATGTGCTCAGTGTGCGGTCAGCTGTCTGTGTGTTGGTCACGAGGTCAGGCTCAGGTCGTCAGACAGTGCATTAGTGCCCAGGTTAGACGATATATTTTGGGTGCATTCGAGTGCAGTGTAGGTTCTTATCTGAAGAACTCTTCAGGATATGAAGAATGAGCGAGTCTGAGGCGCGTGCTCAGGCTTTTGTCTCTGGATTTTTTATCAGCGATGGCCGTGGAATGTTGGGGAGGCCTCATGGGCCATGGACGCATCTTGCTCTCTGTGTATTTGGCCCGATCCCAATTGTTTTTCGTCAATCTGTGGGATGGGAGGACTCCTTTCAGGGTTGTTACCTCAGGTGTCCCACCAAAAGAGGAATTCCAAAGCAGAGCCCTGGGGAAGAGTGAAGGGACAACCCGAACTACGGTTAAAAATTGGGGCCTAGGGGCATGGCAAGCCCAATATGCTGTCTCTCCATCCAGCCACTGAGAGAGGCTTACCTGAGGACTGGGCTCAGGCTGAGGGTCACAATGTGTGTTTGTGACCAATGTGGCCCGCAAGCATGGGCGGGGCCTCATGGGCCACACTGGTTTCAACTACACTGAACCTTGGACAACATGCCAACCACAAGGTTTCTTGCCCTGGGGAAAGAGTTCTGACTTCTGCGTCATTTCAAACCCGTGCCGTGATTGGAGATAAGGTCTAGGTTCTGAAGCCTGAAAACCGAGGTTGAGAAGAGATGACGAACTAAGGCCATGACGGGTCTGATGTGCTCAGTGTGTGCGGCCAGCTGTCTGGGTGGGACCAGGAGGTCCAGGCTCAGGCTGTGTCAGAAAGGGCATTAGTGCCCAGGTCAGCCTATATATTTGGGGGTACAGCTGAATGGCGTGCAGGTTGATCCTCATTTGGGGTTTCTGGGTAGCCCCAGAGGGCAATGTTTTTTTCTTCTGGAGGGAGGGCAGGCAGAGTGCTGCATTGTAGTTTGGATTGCCAAACTGGAGGGAGGGACTGTGGGCCAGGAGTCTGAGGACGGATGTCTGAGAACCCAAGCTAGGCCTAGGATTCTGGGTGAGGGTATGGCAGGCACAATCTACAGGCCTGAATCGATATCTCGTGCATCTGAAGTCAGGGCGAGGATCAGACAATCGCTCAGGTTGGACATTCTGTCCCTGATGGGGTGGATCACGAGGCCATGGTTGTTTTCCCAAGATGGGAGTTGTGAGAAACTCCCAACTGCAAAGATTCTTCTGCAGGACAATTGAGACCTGTTGGTTGCCTCCAGGACAATGATTGTGAGCAGAGTTCTAAGGATGGATGGCTGGGTAGCCAACCTCGCATTCCTATTCTCGCACACACAACAAGACAGGTTAGATCTGCTGGATCTGGGGGAGCAACCGAGGAGGCTGAGTTGAAATGGACTCTCCCGTGGATGTGTCCTAATATGATTTTGCGTCTATGGAGACCTTGGATTGAAGCGGTGGCACTGGGGCCCTGAAGGGTTCTCCTAAAGAGAGGCTTTCACACAGCTCCATCGTGCAAGTTTCCCATGTGGTAGATGAGATTTGTTCTGATGGGTGAGTCAAGAAACAGCCATATGCTATTATTGAAATCCAGGCCTCTGAGGAGAGATGCCTGGAAGCCAAACCAATGGATCCGATAGGTGCCTAGGGGCCGGTTCGTTCCTTTTTACCTCTGTCGACATCAGTCTACGGGACTGAGCGCCGGTAGGTGCTCAGATGGGCCCAGATTGCCCCTGTTTGTCCTGGGAAGCCACAAATATTGGGATGGCCTCAGGGACTTTGGAGGTTTATCCTATTAGTAGAGTTGTGGCCATTGGAATGGGCACATACAATTCCCTTGGAGAGGGCAAGCACAGTCGTCAGGTTTGGCTCCAGGGGCCTGAGCCTGTAGGGTGTGTAGGCCAGGGCTGTTTGGACAGTTGTCTGAAAAAACACAAACTCGGCTTATGTTTCGGGTCATAGGTATGGCAGGACTGATCTACAGACCATGAGGAGAACATTTCGGGATATGAAAAAAAGGGCGAGTGTGAGGCTCTTGCTCAAGTTTTTTTCTTTCTGGATATCGTGTCAGACATGGTCGTGAAATTTCCGGGTGACTTCATGGGAAATGGACGTGTCTTACTCCCTGGGGGGTTTGGCCTCCTCCAAAGAGTTTGGGGTCATTCTGTGGGATGGAAGAAGTCCGTTGTTCTGTTGTTGTTGATTGGTTTTCTTTTGATTTTCAAACTCAGGTGTCAAACCAAATGAGGGATTCCAGAGTAGAGCCCTGGGCAGGGGCGACTGGATAACCAGAAATCTGGTTAAAAATTGGAGCCTTGGGACATGTAAAGCCCATTATGACATCTAATGGTCCAGCCACTGAGAGGACGTACTAGAGGACAGGACTCACGCTGAGGATCACAATGCGTGTTTATGCCCTCGTCGCACTCAAGAATGGGCGTGGCCTCAGGGTGAATGCTGCTTTCTCCTACACTGAACGTTGGACAACATGCCAACCACAAGGTTTCTTGCCATGGGTAACGAAGAGTTCTGATTTCTGCATCACAGTCACCCCTGGGCAGTGACTGGAAATAAGGTCTAGGTTTTGAAGCCTGAAAACTGAGGTAGGGAAGAGATGATGACCTAAGGCCATGGCGGGTCTGATGTGCTCAGTGTGCGGTCAGCTGTCTGTGTGTTGGTCACGAGGTCAGGCTCAGGTCGTCAGACAGTGCATTAGTGCCCAGGTTAGACGATATATTTTGGGTGCATTCGAGTGCAGTGTAGGTTCTTATCTGAAGAACTCTTCAGGATATGAAGAATGAGCGAGTCTGAGGCGCGTGCTCAGGCTTTTGTCTCTGGATTTTTTATCAGCGATGGCCGTGGAATGTTGGGGAGGCCTCATGGGCCATGGACGCATCTTGCTCTCTGTGTATTTGGCCCGATCCCAATTGTTTTTCGTCAATCTGTGGGATGGGAGGACTCCTTTCAGGTTTGTTACCTCAGGTGTCCCACCAAAAGAGGAATTCCAAAGCAGAGCCCTGGGGAAGAGTGAAGGGACAACCCGAACTACGGTTAAAAATTGGGGCCTAGGGGCATGGCAAGCCCAATATGCTGTCTCTCCATCCAGCCACTGAGAGGCCTTACCTGAGGACTGGGCTCAGGCTGAGGGTCACAATGTGTGTTTGTGACCAATGTGGCCCGCAAGCATGGGCGGGGCCTCATGGGCCACACTGGTTTCAACTACACTGAACCTTGGACAACATGCCAACCACAAGGTTTCTTGCCCTGGGGAAAGAGTTCTGACTTCTGCGTCATTTCAAACCCGTGCCGTGATTGGAGATAAGGTCTAGGTTCTGAAGCCTGAAAACCGAGGTTGAGAAGAGATGACGAACTAAGGCCATGACGGGTCTGATGTGCTCAGTGTGCGGCCAGCTGTCTGGGTGGGACCAGGAGGTCCAGGCTCAGGCTGTGTCAGAAAGGGCATTAGTGCCCAGGTCAGCCTATATATTTGGGGTACAGCTGAATGGCGTGCAGGTTGATCCTCATTTTGGGGTTTCTGGGTAGCCCCAGAGGGCAATGTTTTTCTTCTGGAGGGCAGGCAGAGTGCTGCATTGTAGTTTGGATTGCCAAACTGGAGGGACTGTGGGCCAGGAGTCTGAGGACGGATGTCTGAGAACCCAAGCTAGGCCTAGGATTCTGGGTGAGGGTATGGCAGGCACAATCTACAGGCCTGAATCGATATCTCGTGCATCTGAAGTCAGGGCGAGGATCAGACAATCGCTCAGGTTGGACATTCTGTCCCTGATGGGGTGGATCACGAGGCCATGGTTTGTTTTCCCAAGATGGGAGTTGTGAGAAACTCCCAACTGCAAAGATTCTTCTGCAGGACAATTGAGACCTGTTGGTTGCCTCCAGGACAATGATTGTGAGCAGAGTTCTAAGGATGGATGGCTGGGTAGCCAACCTCGCATTCCTATTCTCGCCACACAACAAGACAGGTTAGATCTGCTGGATCTGGGGGAGCAACCGAGGAGGCTGAGTTGAAATGGACTCTCCCGTGGATGTGTCCTAATATGATTTTGCGTCTATGGAGACCTTGGATTGAAGCGGTGGCACTGGGGCCCTGAAGGGTTCTCCTAAAGAGAGGCTTTCACACAGCTCCATCGTGCAAGTTTCCCATGTGGTAGATGAGATTTGTTCTGATGGGTGAGTCAAGAAACAGCCATATGCTATTATTGAAATCCAGGCCTCTGAGGAGAGATGCCTGGAAGCCAAACCAATGGATCCGATAGGTGCCTAGGGGCCGGTTCGTTCCTTTTTACCTCTGTCGACATCAGTCTACGGGACTGAGCGCCGGTAGGTGCTCAGATGGGCCCAGATTGCCCCTGTTTTTGTCCTGGGAAGCCACAAATATTGGGATGGCCTCAGGGACTTTGGAGGTTTATCCTATTAGTAGAGTTGTGGCCATTGGAATGGGCACATACAATTCCCTTGGAGAGGGCAAGCACAGTCGTCAGGTTTGGCTCCAGGGGCCTGAGCCTGTAGGGTGTGTAGGCCAGGGCTGTTTGGACAGTTGTCTGAAAACACAAACTCGGCTTATGTTTCGGGTCATAGGTATGGCAGGACTGATCTACAGACCATGAGGAGAACATTTCGGGGATATGAAAAAAGGGCGAGTGTGAGGCTCTTGCTCAAGTTTTTCTTTCTGGATATCGTGTCAGACATGGTCGTGAAATTTCCGGGTGACTTCATGGGAAATGGACGTGTCTTACTCCCTGGGGGTTTGGCCTCCTCCAAAGAGTTTGGGGTCATTCTGTGGGATGGAAGAAGTCCGTTTTTCTGTTGTTGTTGATTGGTTTTCTTTTGATTTTCAAACTCAGGTGTCAAACCAAATGAGGGATTCCAGAGTAGAGCCCTGGGCAGGGGCGACTGGATAACCAGAAATCTGGTTAAAAATTGGAGCCTTGGGACATGTAAAGCCCATTATGACATCTAATGGTCCAGCCACTGAGAGGACGTACTAGAGGACAGGACTCACGCTGAGGATCACAATGCGTGTTTATGCCCTCGTCGCACTCAAGAATGGGGCGTGGCCTCAGGGTGAATGCTGCTTTCTCCTACACTGAACGTTTGGACAACATGCCAACCACAAGGTTTCTTGCCATGGGTAACGAAGAGTTCTGATTTCTGCATCACAGTCACCCCTGGGCAGTGACTGGAAATAAGGTCTAGGTTTTGAAGCCTGAAAACTGAGGTAGGGGAAGAGATGATGACCTAAGGCCATGGCGGGTCTGATGTGCTCAGTGTGCGGTCAGCTGTCTGTGTGTTGGTCACGAGGTCAGGCTCAGGTCGTCAGACAGTGCATTAGTGCCCAGGTTAGACGATATATTTTGGGTGCATTCGAGTGCAGTGTAGGTTCTTATCTGAAGAACTCTTCAGGATATGAAGAATGAGCGAGTCTGAGGCGCGTGCTCAGGCTTTTGTCTCTGATTTTTTTTTATCAGCGATGGCCGTGGAATGTTGGGGAGGCCTCATGGGCCATGGACGCATCTTGCTCTCTGTGTATTTGGCCCGATCCCAATTGTTTTTTTCGTCAATCTGTGGGATGGGAGGACTCCTTTCAGGTTTGTTACCTCAGGTGTCCCACCAAAAGAGGAATTCCAAAGCAGAGCCCTGGGGAAGAGTGAAGGGACAACCCGAACTACGGTTAAAAATTGGGGCCTAGGGGCATGGCAAGCCCAATATGCTGTCTCTCCATCCAGCCACTGAGAGGCCTTACCTGAGGACTGGGCTCAGGCTGAGGGTCACAATGTGTGTTTGTGACCAATGTGGCCCGCAAGCATGGGCGGGGCCTCATGGGCCACACTGGTTTCAACTACACTGAACCTTGGACAACATGCCAACCACAAGGTTTCTTGCCCTGGGGGAAAGAGTTCTGACTTCTGCGTCATTTCAAACCCGTGCCGTGATTGGAGATAAGGTCTAGGTTCTGAAGCCTGAAAACCGAGGTTGAGAAGAGATGACGAACTAAGGCCATGACGGGTCTGATGTGCTCAGTGTGCGGCCAGCTGTCTGGGTGGGACCAGGAGGTCCAGGCTCAGGCTGTGTCAGAAAGGGCATTAGTGCCCAGGTCAGCCTATATATTTGGGGTACAGCTGAATGGCGTGCAGGTTGATCCTCATTTGGGGTTTCTGGGTAGCCCCAGAGGGCAATGTTTTTTTCTTCTGGAGGGCAGGCAGAGTGCTGCATTGTAGTTTGGATTGCCAAACTGGAGGGACTGTGGGCCAGGAGTCTGAGGACGGATGTCTGAGAACCCAAGCTAGGCCTAGGATTCTGGGTGAGGGTATGGCAGGCACAATCTACAGGCCTGAATCGATATCTCGTGCATCTGAAGTCAGGGCGAGGATCAGACAATCGCTCAGGTTGGACATTCTGTCCCTGATGGGGTGGATCACGAGGCCATGGTTGTTTTCCCAAGATGGGAGTTGTGAGAAACTCCCAACTGCAAAGATTCTTCTGCAGGACAATTGAGACCTGTTGGTTGCCTCCAGGACAATGATTGTGAGCAGAGTTCTAAGGATGGATGGCTGGGTAGCCAACCTCGCATTCCTATTCTCGCCACACAACAAGACAGGTTAGATCTGCTGGATCTGGGGGAGCAACCGAGGAGGCTGAGTTGAAATGGACTCTCCCGTGGATGTGTCCTAATATGATTTTGCGTCTATGGAGACCTTGGATTGAAGCGGTGGCACTGGGGCCCTGAAGGGTTCTCCTAAAGAGAGGCTTTTCACACAGCTCCATCGTGCAAGTTTCCCATGTGGTAGATGAGATTTGTTCTGATGGGTGAGTCAAGAAACAGCCATATGCTATTATTGAAATCCAGGCCTCTGAGGAGAGATGCCTGGAAGCCAAACCAATGGATCCGATAGGTGCCTAGGGGCCGGTTCGTTCCTTTTTACCTCTGTCGACATCAGTCTACGGGACTGAGCGCCGGTAGGTGCTCAGATGGGCCCAGATTGCCCCTGTTTGTCCTGGGAAGCCACAAATATTGGGATGGCCTCAGGGACTTTGGAGGTTTATCCTATTAGTAGAGTTGTGGCCATTGGAATGGGCACATACAATTCCCTTGGAGAGGGCAAGCACAGTCGTCAGGTTTGGCTCCAGGGGCCTGAGCCTGTAGGGTGTGTAGGCCAGGGCTGTTTGGACAGTTGTCTGAAAACACAAACTCGGCTTATGTTTCGGGTCATAGGTATGGCAGGACTGATCTACAGACCATGAGGAGAACATTTCGGGATATGAAAAAAGGGCGAGTGTGAGGCTCTTGCTCAAGTTTTTCTTTCTGGATATCGTGTCAGACATGGTCGTGAAATTTCCGGGTGACTTCATGGGAAATGGACGTGTCTTACTCCCTGGGGGTTTGGCCTCCTCCAAAGAGTTTGGGGTCATTCTGTGGGATGGAAGAAGTCCGTTGTTCTGTTGTTGTTGATTGGTTTTCTTTTGATTTTCAAACTCAGGTGTCAAAACCAAATGAGGGATTCCAGAGTAGAGCCCTGGGCAGGGGCGACTGGATAACCAGAAATCTGGTTAAAAATTGGAGCCTTGGGACATGTAAAGCCCATTATGACATCTAATGGTCCAGCCACTGAGAGGACGTACTAGAGGACAGGACTCACGCTGAGGATCACAATGCGTGTTTATGCCCTCGTCGCACTCAAGAATGGGCGTGGCCTCAGGGTGAATGCTGCTTTCTCCTACACTGAACGTTGGACAACATGCCAACCACAAGGTTTCTTGCCATGGGTAACGAAGAGTTCTGATTTCTGCATCACAGTCACCCCTGGGCAGTGACTGGAAATAAGGTCTAGGTTTTGAAGCCTGAAAACTGAGGTAGGGAAGAGATGATGACCTAAGGCCATGGCGGGTCTGATGTGCTCAGTGTGCGGTCAGCTGTCTGTGTGTGTGTTGGTCACGAGGTCAGGCTCAGGTCGTCAGACAGTGCATTAGTGCCCCCAGGTTAGACGATATATTTTGGGTGCATTCGAGTGCAGTGTAGGTTCTTATCTGAAGAACTCTTCAGGATATGAAGAATGAGCGAGTCTGAGGCGCGTGCTCAGGCTTTTGTCTCTGGATTTTTTTATCAGCGATGGCCGTGGAATGTTGGGGAGGCCTCATGGGCCATGGACGCATCTTGCTCTCTGTGTATTTGGCCCGATCCCAATTGTTTTTCGTCAATCTGTGGGATGGGAGGACTCCTTTCAGGTTTGTTACCTCAGGTGTCCCACCAAAAGAGGAATTCCAAAGCAGAGCCCTGGGGAAGAGTGAAGGGACAACCCGAACTACGGTTTTAAAAATTGGGGCCTAGGGGCATGGCAAGCCCAATATGCTGTCTCTCCATCCAGCCACTGAGAGGCCTTACCTGAGGACTGGGCTCAGGCTGAGGGTCACAATGTGTGTTTGTGACCAATGTGGCCCGCAAGCATGGGCGGGGCCTCATGGGCCACACTGGTTTCAACTACACTGAACCTTGGACAAACATGCCAACCACAAGGTTTCTTGCCCTGGGGAAAGAGTTCTGACTTCTGCGTCATTTCAAACCCGTGCCGTGATTGGAGATAAGGTCTAGGTTCTGAAGCCTGAAAACCGAGGTTGAGAAGAGATGACGAACTAAGGCCATGACGGGTCTGATGTGCTCAGTGTGCGGCCAGCTGTCTGGGTGGGACCAGGAGGTCCAGGCTCAGGCTGTGTCAGAAAGGGCATTAGTGCCCAGGTCAGCCTATATATTTGGGGGTACAGCTGAATGGCGTGCAGGTTGATCCTCATTTGGGGTTTCTGGGTAGCCCCAGAGGGCAATGTTTTTTCTTCTGGAGGGCAGGCAGAGTGCTGCATTGTAGTTTGGATTGCCAAACTGGAGGGACTGTGGGCCAGGAGTCTGAGGACGGATGTCTGAGAACCCAAGCTAGGCCTAGGATTCTGGGTGAGGGTATGGCAGGCACAATCTACAGGCCTGAATCGATATCTCGTGCATCTGAAGTCAGGGCGAGGATCAGACAATCGCTCAGGTTGGACATTTCTGTCCCTGATGGGGTGGATCACGAGGCCATGGTTGTTTTCCCAAGATGGGAGTTGTGAGAAACTCCCAACTGCAAAGATTCTTCTGCAGGACAATTGAGACCTGTTGGTTGCCTCCAGGACAATGATTGTGAGCAGAGTTCTAAGGATGGATGGCTGGGTAGTAGCCAACCTCGCATTCCTATTCTCGCCACACAACAAGACAGGTTAGATCTGCTGGATCTGGGGGAGCAACCGAGGAGGCTGAGTTGAAATGGACTCTCCCGTGGATGTGTCCTAATATGATTTTTGCGTCTATGGAGACCTTGGATTGAAGCGGTGGCACTGGGGCCCTGAAGGGTTCTCCTAAAGAGAGGCTTTCACACAGCTCCATCGTGCAAGTTTCCCATGTGGTAGATGAGATTTGTTCTGATGGGTGAGTCAAGAAACAGCCATATGCTATTATTGAAATCCAGGCCTCTGAGGAGAGATGCCTGGAAGCCAAACCAATGGATCCGATAGGTGCCTAGGGGCCGGTTCGTTCCTTTTTACCTCTGTCGACATCAGTCTACGGGACTGAGCGCCGGTAGGTGCTCAGATGGGCCCAGATTGCCCCTGTTTGTCCTGGGAAGCCACAAATATTGGGATGGCCTCAGGGACTTTGGAGGTTTATCCTATTAGTAGAGTTGTGGCCATTGGAATGGGCACATACAATTCCCTTGGAGAGGGCAAGCACAGTCGTCAGGTTTTGGCTCCAGGGGCCTGAGCCTGTAGGGTGTGTAGGCCAGGGCTGTTTGGACAGTTGTCTGAAAACACAAACTCGGCTTATGTTTTCGGGTCATAGGTATGGCAGGACTGATCTACAGACCATGAGGAGAACATTTCGGGATATGAAAAAAGGGCGAGTGTGAGGCTCTTGCTCAAGTTTTTCTTTCTGGATATCGTGTCAGACATGGTCGTGAAATTTCCGGGTGACTTCATGGGAAATGGACGTGTCTTACTCCCTGGGGGTTTTGGCCTCCTCCAAAGAGTTTGGGGTCATTCTGTGGGATGGAAGAAGTCCGTTGTTCTGTTGTTGTTGATTGGTTTTCTTTTGATTTTCAAACTCAGGTGTCAAACCAAATGAGGGATTCCAGAGTAGAGCCCTGGGCAGGGGGCGACTGGATAACCAGAAATCTGGTTAAAAATTGGAGCCTTGGGACATGTAAAGCCCATTATGACATCTAATGGTCCAGCCACTGAGAGGACGTACTACTAGAGGACAGGACTCACGCTGAGGATCACAATGCGTGTTTATGCCCTCGTCGCACTCAAGAATGGGCGTGGCCTCAGGGTGAATGCTGCTTTTCTCCTACACTGAACGTTGGACAACATGCCAACCACAAGGTTTCTTGCCATGGGTAACGAAGAGTTCTGATTTCTGCATCACAGTCACCCCTGGGCAGTGACTGGAAATAAGGTCTAGGTTTTGAAGCCTGAAAACTGAGGTAGGGAAGAGATGATGACCTAAGGCCATGGCGGGTCTGATGTGCTCAGTGTGCGGTCAGCTGTCTGTGTGTTGGTCACGAGGTCAGGCTCAGGTCGTCAGACAGTGCATTAGTGCCCAGGTTAGACGATATATTTTGGGTGCATTCGAGTGCAGTGTAGGTTCTTATCTGAAGAACTCTTCAGGATATGAAGAATGAGCGAGTCTGAGGCGCGTGCTCAGGCTTTTGTCTCTGGATTTTTTATATCAGCGATGGCCGTGGAATGTTGGGGGAGGCCTCATGGGCCATGGACGCATCTTGCTCTCTGTGTATTTGGCCCGATCCCAATTGTTTTTCGTCAATCTGTGGGATGGGAGGACTCCTTTCAGGTTTGTTACCTCAGGTGTGTCCCACCAAAAGAGGAATTCCAAAGCAGAGCCCTGGGGAAGAGTGAAGGGACAACCCGAACTACGGTTAAAAAATTGGGGCCTAGGGGCATGGCAAGCCCAATATGCTGTCTCTCCATCCAGCCACTGAGAGGCCTTACCTGAGGACTGGGCTCAGGCTGAGGGTCACAATGTGTGTTTGTGACCAATGTGGCCCGCAAGCATGGGCGGGGCCTCATGGGCCACACTGGTTTCAACTACACTGAACCTTGGACAACATGCCAACCACAAGGGTTTCTTGCCCTGGGGAAAGAGTTCTGACTTCTGCATCATTTCAAACCCGTGCCGTGATTGGAGATAAGGTCTAGGTTCTGAAGCCTGAAAACCGAGGTTGAGAAGAGATGACGAACTAAGGCCATGACGGGTCTGATGTGCTCAGTGTGCGGCCAGCTGTCTGGGGGGGACCAGGAGGTCCAGGCTCAGGCTGTGTCAGAAAGGGCATTAGTGCCCAGGTCAGCCTATATATTTGGGGTACAGCTGAATGGCGTGCAGGTTGATCCTCATTTGGGGTTTCTGGGTAGCCCCAGAGGGCAATTTTTTTTCTTCTGGAGGGCAGGCAGAGTGCTGCATTGTAGTTTGGATTGCCAAACTGGAGGGACTGTGGGCCAGGAGTCTGAGGACGGATGTCTGAGAACCCAAGCTAGGCCTAGGATTCTGGGTGAGGGTATGGCAGGCACAATCTACAGGCCTGAATCGATATCTCGTGCATCTGAAGTCAGGGCGAGGATCAGACAATCGCTCAGGTTGGACATTCTGTCCCTGATGGGGTGGATCACGAGGCCATGGTTGTTTTCCCAAGATGGGAGTTGTGAGAAACTCCCAACTGCAAAGATTCTTCTGCAGGACAATTGAGACCTGTTGGTTGCCTCCAGGACAATGATTGTGAGCAGAGTTCTAAGGATGGATGGCTGGGTAGCCAACCTCGCATTCCTATTCTCGCCACACAACAAGACAGGTTAGATCTGCTGGATCTCTGGGGGAGCAACCGAGGAGGCTGAGTTGAAATGGACTCTCCCGTGGATGTGTCCTAATATGATTTTTGCGTCTATGGAGACCTTGGATTGAAGCGGTGGCACTGGGGCCCTGAAGGGTTCTCCTAAAGAGAGGCTTTCACACAGCTCCATCGTGCAAGTTTCCCATGTGGTAGATGAGATTTGTTCTGATGGGTGAGTCAAGAAACAGCCATATGCTATTATTGAAATCCAGGCCTCTGAGGAGAGATGCCTGGAAGCCAAACCAATGGATCCGATAGGTGCCTAGGGGCCGGTTCGTTCCTTTTTACCTCTGTCGACATCAGTCTACTACGGGACTGAGCGCCGGTAGGTGCTCAGATGGGCCCAGATTGCCCCTGTTTGTCCTGGGAAGCCACAAATATTGGGATGGCCTCAGGGACTTTGGAGGTTTATCCTATTAGTAGAGTTGTGGCCATTGGAATGGGCACATACAATTCCCTTGGAGAGGGCAAGCACAGTCGTCAGGTTTGGCTCCAGGGGCCTGAGCCTGTAGGGTGTGTAGGCCAGGGCTGTTTGGACAGTTGTCTGAAAACACAAACTCGGCTTATGTTTCGGGTCATAGGTATGGCAGGACTGATCTACAGACCATGAGGAGAACATTTCGGGATATGAAAAAAGGGCGAGTGTGAGGCTCTTGCTCAAGTTTTTCTTTCTGGATATCGTGTCAGACATGGTCGTGAAATTTCCCGGGTGACTTCATGGGAAATGGACGTGTCTTACTCCCTGGGGGTTTGGCCTCCTCCAAAGAGTTTGGGGTCATTCTGTGGGATGGAAGAAGAAGAAGTCCGTTGTTCTGTTGTTGTGTTGATTGGTTTTCTTTTGATTTTCAAACTCAGGTGTCAAACCAAATGAGGGATTCCAGAGTAGAGCCCTGGGCAGGGGCGACTGGATAACCAGAAATCTGGTTAAAAATTGGAGCCTTGGGACATGTAAAGCCCATTATGACATCTAATGGTCCAGCCACTGAGAGGACGTACTAGAGGACAGGACTCACGCTGAGGATCACAATGCGTGTTTATGCCCTCGTCGCACTCAAGAATGGGCGTGGCCTCAGGGTGAATGCTGCTGCTTTCTCCTACACTGAACGTTGGGACAACATGCCAACCACAAGGTTTCTTGCCATGGGTAACGAAGAGTTCTGATTTCTGCATCACAGTCACCCCTGGGCAGTGACTGGAAATAAGGTCTAGGTTTTGAAGCCTGAAAACTGAGGTAGGGAAGAGATGATGACCTAAGGCCATGGCGGGGTCTGATGTGCTCAGTGTGCGGTCAGCTGTCTGTGTGTTGGTCACGAGGTCAGGCTCAGGTCGTCAGACAGTGCATTAGTGCCCAGGTTAGACGATATATTTTGGGTGCATTCGAGTGCAGTGTAGGTTCTTATCTGAAGAACTCTTCAGGATATGAAGAATGAGCGAGTCTGAGGCGCGTGCTCAGGCTTTTGTCTCTGGATTTTTTTTTATCAGCGATGGCCGTGGAATGTTGGGGAGGCCTCATGGGCCATGGACGCATCTTGCTCTCTCTGGTATTTGGCCCGATCCCAATTGTTTTTCGTCAATCTGTGGGATGGGAGGACTCCTTTCAGGTTTGTTACCTCAGGTGTCCCACCAAAAGAGGAATTCCAAAGCAGAGCCCTGGGGGAAGAGTGAAGGGACAACCCGAACTACGGTTAAAAATTGGGGCCTAGGGGCATGGCAAGCCCAATATGCTGTCTCTCCATCCAGCCACTGAGAGGCCTTACCTGAGGACTGGGCTCAGGCTGAGGGTCACAATGTGTGTTTGTGACCAATGTGGCCCCGCAAGCATGGGCGGGGGCCTCATGGGCCACACTGGGTTTTCAACTACACTGAACCTTGGACAACATGCCAACCACAAGGTTTCTTGGCCCCTGGGGAAAGAGTTCTGACTTCTGCGTCATTTCAAACCCGTGCCGTGATTGGAGATAAGGTCTAGGTTCTGAAGCCTGAAAACCGAGGGTTGAGAAGAGATGACGAACTAAGGCCATGACGGGGTCTGATGTGCTCAGTGTGCGGCCAGCTGTCTGGGTGGGACCAGGAGGTCCCAGGCTCAGGCTGTGTCAGAAAGGGCATTAGTGCCCAGGTCAGCCTATATATTTGGGGTACAGCTGAATGGCGTGCAGGTTGATCCTCATTTGGGGTTTCTGGGTAGCCCCAGAGGGCAATGTTTTTCTTCTGGAGGGCAGGCAGAGTGCTGCATTGTAGTTTGGATTGCCAAACTGGAGGGACTGTGGGCCAGGAGTCTGAGGACGGATGTCTGAGAACCCAAGCTAGGCCTAGGATTCTGGGTGAGGGTATGGCAGGCACAATCTACAGGCCTGAATCGATATCTCGTGCATCTGAAGTCAGGGCGAGGATCAGACAATCGCTCAGGTTGGACATTCTGTCCCTGCCCCTTCTGTGGGGGGGATCACGAGGCCATGGTTGTTTTCCCAAGATGGGAGTTGTGAGAAACTCCCAACTGCAAAGATTCTTCTGCAGGACAATTGAGACCTGTTGGTTGCCTCCAGGACAATGATTGTGAGCAGAGTTCTAAGGATGGATGGCTGGGTAGCCCACCTCGCATTCCTATTCTCGCCACACACAACAAGACAGGTTAGATCTGCTGGATCTGGGGGAGCAACCGAGGAGGCTGAGAGTTGAAATGGACTCTCCCGTGGATGTGTCCTAATATGATTTTGCGTCTATGGAGACCTTGGATTGAAGCGGTGGCACTGGGGCCCTGAAGGGTTCTCCTAAAGAGAGGCTTTCACACAGCTCCATCGTGCAAGTTTTCCCATGTGGTAGATGAGATTTGTTCTGATGGGTGAGTCAAAGAAACAGCCATATGCTATTATTGAAATCCAGGCCTCTGAGGAGAGATGCCTGGAAGCCAAACCAATGGATCCCGATAGGTGCCTAGGGGCCGGTTTCGTTCCTTTTTTACCTCTGTCGACATCAGTCTACGGGACTGAGCGCCGGGTAGGTGCTCAGATGGGCCCAGATTGCCCCTGTTTGTCCTGGGAAGCCACAAATATTGGGATGGCCTCAGGGACTTTGGGAGGTTTATCCTATTAGTAGAGTTGTGGCCATTGGAATGGGCACATACAATTCCCTTGGAGAGGGCAAGCACAGTCGTCAGGTTTGGCTCCAGGGGCCTGAGCCTGTAGGGTGTGTAGGCCAGGGCTGTTTGGGACAGTTGTCTGAAAAACACAAACTCGGCTTATGTTTCGGGTCATAGGTATGGCAGGACTGATCTACAGACCATGAGGAGAACATTTCGGGATATGAAAAAAGGGCGAGTGTGAGGCTCTTGCTCAAGTTTTTCTTTCTGGATATCGTGTCAGACATGGTCGTGAAATTTCCGGGTGACTTCATGGGAAAATGGGACGTGTCTTACTCCCTGGGGGTTTGGCCTCCTCCAAAGAGTTTGGGGTCATTCTGTGGGATGGAAGAAGTCCGTTGTTCTGTTGTTGTTGATGGTTTTCTTTTGATTTTCAAACTCAGGTGTCAAACCAAATGAGGGATTCCAGAGTAGAGCCCTGGGCAGGGGCGACTGGATAACCAGAAATCTGGTTAAAAATTGGAGCCTTGGGACATGTAAAGCCCATTATGACATCTAATGGTCCAGCCACTGAGAGGACGTACTAGAGGACAGGACTCACGCTGAGGATCACAATGCGTGTTTATGCCCTCGTCGCACTCAAGAATGGGCGTGGCCTCAGGGGTGAATGCTGCTTTCTCCTACACTGAAACGTTGGACAAACATGCCAACCACAAGGTTCTTGCCATGGGTAACGAAGAGTTCTGATTTCTGCATCACAGTCACCCCTGGGCAGTGACTGGAAATAAGGTCTAGGTTTTGAAGCCTGAAAACTGAGGTAGGGGAAGAGATGATGACCTAAGGCCATGGCGGGTCTGATGTGCTCAGTGTGCGGTCAGCTGTCTGGTGTGTTGGTCACGAGGTCAGGCTCAGGTCGTCAGACAGTGCATTAGTGCCCAGGTTAGAAGACGATATTTTATTTTTGGGTGCATTCGAGTGCAGTTGTAGGTTTCTTATATCTGAAGAACTCTTCAGGATATGAAGAATGAAGCGAGTCTGAGGCGCGTTGCTCAGCGGCCAGTTCAAGGGGGGACGGCTGGTCTCTGGATTTTTTTTAATATCAGCGATGGGCCGTGGAATGTTGGGGAGGCCTCATGGGGGCCATGACGCATCTTGCTCTCTGTGTATTTGGCCCGATCCCAATTGTGCTTTTTTCGTTCAATCTGTGGGATGGGAGGACTCCTTTCAGGTTTGTTACCCTCAGGGGTGTCCCACCAAAAGAGGAATTTCCAAAAGCCCCTTGGGGAAGAAGCCCGTGGAAGAGTGAAGGGGAACAAACCCCCGAAAAAAAACTACGGTTTAAAAAAATTGGGGCCTAGGGGCATGGCAAGCCCAATATGCTGTCTCTTCCGCCTACTCCATCCAGCCACTGAGAGGCCTCTTACCTGAGGACTGGGCTCAGGCTGAGGGTCACAATGTGTGTTTGTGACCAATGTGGCCCGCAAGCATGGGCGGGGCCTCATGGGCCACACACTGGTTTCAACTACAACTGAACCTTGGACAACATGCCAACCAACAAGGTTTCTTGCCGATGGGGAAAGAGTTCTGACTTCTTGCATCATTCAAAAACCCGTGCCGTGATGTGGAGATAAGGTCTAGGTTCTGAAGCCTGAAAACCGAGGTTGAGAAGAGATGACGAACTAAGGCCATGACGAGGGTCTGATGTGCTCAGTGTGCGGCCAGCTGTCCGGGTCTGGTGGGACCGGAGGTCCAGGCTCAGGCTGTGTCAGAAAGGGCATTATTGCCGCAGGTCCAGCCTATATATTTGGGGGGTACAGCTGAATGGGCGTGCAGGTTGATCCTCATTTGGGGTTTCTGGGTAGCCCCATAAGGGCAATGTTTTTCTTCTGGAGGGCAGGCAGAGTGCTGCATTGTAGTTTGGATTGCGGCCAAACTGGAGGGACTGTGGGCCAGGAGTCTGAGGACGGATGTCTGAGTAACCCAAAGCTAGGCCTAGGATTCTGGGTGAGGGTATTGCAGGCACAAATCTTACAGGCCTGAATCGATATCTCGTGCATCTGAAGTCAGGGCGAGGATCAGACAATCGCTCAGGTTGGACATTCTGTCCCTGATGGGGTGGATCACGAGGCCATGGTTGTTTTCACCCAAGATGGGAGTTGTGAGAAAACTCCCAGCACTTGCAAAGTTTTCTTCTGCAGGACAATTGAGACCTGTTGGTTTGCCTCCAGGAACAATGATTGTGAGCAGAGTTCTAAGGATGGATGGCTGGGTAGTAGCCAACCTCGCAAAAACTATTCTCGCAACACCAACACGACAGGTTAGATCTGCTGGATCTGGGAGGAGCAACCGAGGAGGTATCTGAGTTTGAAATGGACTCTCCCGTGGATGTGTCCTAATATGATTTTGCGTCTATGGAGACCTATGGATTGAAGCGGTTGGCACTGGGGCCCTGAAGGGTTCTCCTAAAGAGAGGCTTTCACCACAGCTCCATCGTGCAAGTTTCCCACAACTGTAGTTAGTAGATGAGATTGTTCTGAGGGTGAGATCACAAAACAGCCATATGCTATTATTGAAATCCAGGTGCCTCTGAGTAGAGAGAGAGAGCCTGGAGCCAAAACCAATGTGAATCCGACTAGGTGGCCGTAGGGGCCGGTTCGTTCCTTTTTACCCTCTGTCGAAATCAGTCTTAACCGGGCCTGATCGCCGGTAGGTAGGTGCTCAGATGGGCCCAGATTGCCGCCCTGTTTGTCCTGGGAAGCCACAATATTGGGATGTGCCTCAGGGACTTTGGAGTTTATGGAAGTTTTAATCCTATTAGTAGAGTTTTGTGGCCATTGGAAGGGGGCACATAACAATTCCGCTGGGAAGAGGGCAAGCACAGTCGTCAGGTTTGCTCCAAGGACGGCCTGAGCAGTAGGGTTGTGTAGGCCAGGGCTGTTAGACAGTTGTCTGTAAAACACAATCGGGCTTATGTTTCGTTCATAGGTATGGCAGGAATGATTACCGAACCATGAGGAGAAACAGTGTTCGGGATATGAAAAAAGGGCGAGTGTGAGGCTCTTGCTCAAGTTTGTCTTTCTGGATATCGTGTCAGACATGGTCGTGATGACATTTCGGGGGACTTCGGGGAAAATGACGTGTCTACTCCCGGGTTTGCCTCCTCCCAACGATGTTTGCGGGTCATTCTGTGGGATGGAAGAAGTCCGTTGTTCTGTTGTTGTTGATTGGTTTTCTTTTGATTTCAAACTCAGGTGTCAAAACCAAACAGGGATTCCAGAGTAGAGCCCTGGGCAGGGCGACTGGATAAACCAGAAATCTGGTTAAATTGGAGCCTAGGGACATGTCGGGCCATTATGACATCTAATGGTCCAGCCATGAGAGGACGTACTAGAGGACAGGACTCACGCTGAGGATCACATGATTGTTTATGCCCCTCGCACTAAGAATGGGCTGGCCTCAGGGTGAATGCTGCTTTCTCCTACACTGAACGTTGGACAACATGCCAACCACAAGGTTTCTTGCCATGGGTAAGGAAGAGTTCTGATTTCTGCATCACAGTCACACTATGGGCAGTGACTGGAAATAAGGTCTAGGTTTTGAAGCCTGAAAACTGAGGTAGGGAAGAGATGATGA